>NC_048581.1:31940744-32060744 GCF_013265735.2 Oncorhynchus mykiss
ATATGTGCCATGTAAAAAAGCTAACGTTTAAGTTCCTTGCTCAGAACATGAGAACATATGAAAGCTTAACATGAGACTTTTTAGGTTATAGTTATAGTATTTATAGGACTATTTCTCTCTATACCATTTGTATTTCATATACCTTTGACTATTGGATGTTCTTATAGGCACTTTAGTATTGCCAGTGTAACAGTATAGCTTCCGTCCCTCTCCTCGCCCCTACCTGGGCTCGAACCAGGAACACATCGACAACAGCCACCCTCAAAGCAGCGTTACCCATGCAGAGCAAGGGGAACAGCTACTCCAAGTCTCAGAGCGAGTGACGTTTGAAACGCTATTAGCGTGCACCACGCTAACTAGCTAGCCATTTCACATCGGTTACACCAACCTAATCTCGGGAGTTGATAGGCTTGAAGTCATAAACAGCGCAATGCTTGAAGCACAGGGAAGAGCTGCTGGCAAAACGCTCGAAAGTACTGTTTGAATGAATGCTTACGAGCCTGCTGCTGCCTACCATCACTCAGTCAGACTGCTCTATCAAATATCAAATCATAGACTTAATTATAACATAATAACACACAGAAAAAAAGAGCCTTTGGTCATTAATATGGTCGAATCCGGAAACTATCATTTCGATAACAAAACGTTTATTCTTTCAGTGAAATACGGAACCGTTCCTTATTTTATCTAACGGGTGGCATCCCTAAGTCTAAATATTCCTGTTACATTGCACAACCTTCAATGTTATGTCATAATTACGCGAAATTCTGGCAAATTAGGTGGCCCAAACTGTTGCATATACCCTGACTCTGCATGCAATGAACGCAAGAGAAGTGACACAATTTCACCTGGTTAATATTGCCTGCTAACCTGGATTTCTTTTAGCTAAATATGCAGGTTTAAAAATATATACTTCTGTGCATTGATTTTAAGAAAGGCATTGATGTTTATGGTTAGGTACACCTTGGAGCGACGATACGCACCGCATCGATTACATGCAACGCAGGACACGCTAGATAAACTAGTAATATCATCAACCATGTGTAGTTAACTAGTGATTATGATTGATTGATTGTTTTTCATAAGATAAGTTTAATGCTAGCTAGCAACTTACCTTGGCTTACTGCATTCGCGTAACAGGCAGTCTCCTCTTGGAGTGCAATGTGAGGCAGGTGGTTGGACTAGTTAACTGTAAGGTTGAGTCCCCTGAACTGACACGGTAAAAATCTGTCGTTCTGCACCTGAATGAGGCAGTTAACCCACCGTTCCTAGGCCGTCATTGAAAATAAGAATGTGTTCTTAACTGACTTGCCTAGTTAAATAAAGATTAAATCTGCCAAATCGGTGTCCAAAAATACCAATTTCCAATTGTTATGAAAACTTGAAATCGGCCCTTATTAATCGGTCGACCTCCACTTGTGAGGCATCTGTTTTTCAAACTAGACACTCTAATGTACTTGTCCTCTTGCTCAGTTATGCACCGACTTCCACTTCTCTTTCTATTCTTGTTAGAGCCAGTTTGCACTTTTCTGTGAAGGGAGTAGCACACAGCGTTGTATGAGATCTTCAGTTTCTCAGAACAAGAATCTAAAGTCTAAAATCTACAGAAGGACAGTGTTATTGCAGATTTAATCAGGACAACAGTTTTCAGCTGTGCTAACATAATTGCAAAATGGTTTTCTAGTGATCAATTAGCCTTTTAAAATCATAAACTTGGAATAGCTAACACGTGCCACTGTAACACAGGAGTGATACTTTCTGGTAATGGGCCTCTTTATTCCATAAAAAATCAGCCGTTTCCAGCTACAATAATCATTTACAACATTAACAGGGTCTACACTGTATTTCTGATCATTTTGATGTTATTTTAAGGGACAACATTTTTGCTTTTCTTTCAAAAACAAGGACATTTCTATGTGACCCCAAACTTTTGAAAGGTAGTGTGTGTGTGTTTCGGTTGTGTCGGTCTGCGTGTGTGTGTGTTATGTGTGCGTATCTAGTGTACAGTATGTGAATGTGTGTTGGTTTTGTGTGTGAGTGTCAATGTAGTGTGTGTGAGTGCATGCGTGTGTATATGGTGTGTATATAAAATCTAGTGAGTGTGTGTAGGGTCAGTGCAAGATAGAGTCAGTGCAGGTAGTTTGGGTACCCTTAATTTATTATTTAGTAGTCTGGCTATTTAACAGTCTTATGGCTTCCGTGTAGATGCTGTCTCGGCGCCTGTTGGTCCAAGAGCCGATTCTTCGGTGCAGCTGATGGTGCAGCTGTATAAAATTTTGAGGCTCCGAGGGCCCATGCCAAATCTTTTCAGCCTGCTGTGGGGGAAGAGGCACTGCCATGCCCTCTTCACAACTGTGTGGGTGTGCGTGGACCATGTTAGGTCCTTAGTGATGTGGACACCAAGGAACTTTAAAGTCAAGGAACTTGACTCATCGACATCGGTGATCATGCCTACCAGCTTTGTGTCATCAGCAAACTTGATGATGGTGTAGGAGTCATGCATGACCATGCAGTTGTGGGTGAACAAGGAGTACAGGAGGGGACTAAGCACACAGCCCAGAGGGACCCCCGTATTAAGGGTCAGCATTGCGGAGATGTTGTTGCATACCCTCACCATCTGGGGCCGGCCCATCAGGAAGTCCAGGATCCAGTTGCAGAGGGAGGTTTTTTTTAGGCCAAGGGTCCCTAGCTTGTTGATGAGCTTGGAGGGGACTATGGTGTTGAACGCTGAGCTGTAGTCTATAAACAGCATTTTCACATAGTTATTTCCCCCTCTTGTCCAGGTGGGAGAGGGCAGTGTGAAGTGGAATTAAGATTGCGTCATTTGAGGACCTGTTGGGGTGGTATGCAAATTGGAGCATAAAAGGCATTTAACTCGTTTGGGAGTTCTGCATCACTGGGCAATTAATGGCTGGGTTTCCCTTTGCGATCCATTATTGTCTGCAGTTTGTACCCTCTCGTCTGCTTCATCCAACCATTTCCGTATTGAGCACATCATTGGTACTTCCTGTTTGAGCTTTTGTTAGTAAACAGGAAGCAGGAGAATTGAGTCATGGTTAGATTTGCCAAAGAGAGGACGAGGGAGGGCCTTGTATGCATTTCTGTGGGTAGAACAAAAAGTGGTCTAGAGTTCTTGAGCCTAGTGGCGCAGGAGACTTGTTGGTAGAAGTGAAGTAGGACGGTTTTAAGTCTCCACCCACCAGAAACGCTGCCTCTGGGTGAGCACTTGTTTGTCAGGGAGAATTGAAAATTCCCAAACAATTAATTTAGCAGATTTTGTTGTAAAATGCAGCCCATCGTACCCACTGCCACTCCCTCAGCCACGCCCACCACCTAAACCCCTTTAGATCCAGAAAAAAACAGTAAAGTATTTGAAGTGTTTGAAGACCCAACACCCGGTGCAAACACAGCAGTGAAATCTGCTGAATGATTTAAGCATCCATGGGGAAACAACAAGAACAGAGAAAAAGATGAGCACAGATTCAAAAAACCTATCCTGTCCCAATTATAAGTCATAAACCGCCAATCCTGTGCCCACGATTAGCTATCTCTCAATTTCATCAAAAAAGCAGACAGGCTTTTTTCTCATCATTCCGTTCTCACAGATCACTCTTTAAAGGTCTGTTTGTTAGATTTAATCAGTAACTACAATCTGGTGGCTACAGAAGCACTCAGATCTCACCCAAGGTGAGAACGGAAAAACTTATTTTCACAGTACTTTCTTACATACTTCATAACAGTAATAGCGCTTGATTTAGAAAACAGTCTAGGACCACAATTAAATAGCTGTCCGTGGATGGCAGTGATGTTGGGTAAGGTCTGAGGCTGACTATTGAGCCCCACATTGGACGTGTCATAATACCCATAAAACCTAGCAAGTCAAACATGGAAATGTTTCCAATCTTTTTTCCCATAGGAGATTTTAGAAACATTTAAAATGAATGAATGTTAATTAACATAACATAGCATCTCCCGGCCTCCACATATACAAGCCGCCGATGCGGGCCGTTGGAAAATCTACATAAAAAAGTATAATAAATCATTTTTATATATACCATCACAATAAATCCACAATCTATTTTAGTCAGGTCTAAAGAAACATTATAGGAAGAAAATGTATTTCAGAAGAACAGAATATGAGTTGGCCTACTGTATGTTATCTGGCTATACGCCATGCCATAGGCTGTAGCCTTGTTCATTTAGCAGACAAGCGATGCGTAGAGGTTCCATGCCATTATTTTATATTATATGATTTTATAGTAAGAAGAATATAATTGAACATAGCTGAATAAAATAGAAAGGATATTTTTCCCATTACAGAGTGAGCGTGCGTGTGAAGTGGCTATGTTGCGCATAAAAGTGATCATTTGAAAAAGGTCCTGTATGCTAGATTTAGAGTTATTTGGCGACTTTAGTTGTGAATGATAGAAATCTTAGAATGTCTTCGAAATCAAGATATGGGCTGCATGATGCAACTATAGGCTACTGATGATTTAAGAAAGTTGCAAAGTTGCAAATAAAAGCTTGCAAAATGTTCCTTGCCTCAGGCTGCAAACACTGTTCTCTCATGAAGAGATCATATTTTCACCCTCTTCTACCCAGTGCTTCATTTTGGAAACCAAGTTAAATCTGTTCAGGAACATCGATAGTAACATATTTTCACAATGAAACATAATTCATTAAACTGTTTACAGCCCATCTCTCTGAAGGAAAAAGGGGAGGAGATGGAAACGCACAGTTGTGAAATATTCTGTAGCTATAGGTAATGTGTCAACCTATTAATTCTGAAAATATAATACCCTATTACTAGGCTATTCAAAATCAAATACAAACTCACTATAATTGTAGGCTAACTCTGTAAGCCGCCCTGCACAACCGACAGCATCACCTAGGCCTATACGTTCACTCCCAGACTCATGGATAGAACGTTTGGCGTGTAGAATGAGGTAACCAGTCCATCCAGTATGCATAATAATACAGTCAAAGGCGATTACTACAATTTGTTTAATTTTGTACCAAAGACATCTTAAATTAGTTTTTTGGTATGTTTTTCTGCCCTGTGTAATATGCCTTTGTATTGTATAATGGGAAAATCATTATTTTAATTATGTTTTTTGGGGGGGCTTGTGCTCATATATAGGCCTATGCTTATGCATAAGCTCTAATATGCATATGGGTATTTTGAATGAATCATTACCTTAGAAAGCGCTGTCCATTTTGTTGTATTAGACTTTGAAACAACATCCACAACGACCATGTTTTCCACTCACTTTCAACCTGTTGAAATTCTTTCTTCAAAATGATCAATCACAGTTAGGTGAGTTTTAAAAGCACATACTGTTTTGATAATACTTATTTGATGTGATTTTCTATTGCATTTGCATTGATGTCAGAGTGGTTAGAGGGAAACAGAGCCCTGAGAACCAGCCCATCAGTGACCTGATGATCATTAGCAAGTTGGGTACTACCTACACATGTCGAGAGTGCATAAGAGGAGATTACCGTGACCCAACGGTCATGTGGAATTTTACTACGGTTAGGACTCATGATGAATGCCAGTGTGGCGGTAATACAGTCAGCGCAGCAGCCCTATTCACAGGTAATTTGGATTAGTCATGTACAACAGATGCACTTGTGGAAAAAAACATGTTTCTGTGGTTTGTATGGGGAGCCCACAAGATGCACCTCAGTGAGAACATTCTGCAACTGTGCCATGGAGGAGGAGCCTGGAACTTCAATGTTTAAATTGAACTCCAAATAAGAAGTAAGTAGAGTTGGATAGGACACACCATACAAATTTAATGTGGAGTGCTTAACGAGAGCGAGCGAGAGCGAGAGACGGAGAGGAGAGACAGCTATAAATCGGGGCCAAAAATGTGTAGTGTATACTAGGATGGGGCGGTATCCAGATTGTCATACCTTCATACCGATTTTATGCCATACCTCGATATTCGGTAATACCGGGATTGAACACAAGGGGCAGTGTTTTGAAACCACACTGATACTCCGAAGGTCCGAAGGTTAGCAATGCTAACAAGTACAGTGCCTTGCGAAAGTATTCGGCCCCCTTGAACTTTGCGACCTTTTGCCACATTTCAGGCTTCAAACATAAAGATATAAAACTGTATTTTTTTGTGAAGAATCAACAACAACTGGGACACAATCATGAAGTGGAATGACATTTATTGGATATTTCAAACTTTTTTAACAAATCAAAAACTGAAAAATTGGGCGTGCAAAATTATTCAGCCCCTTTACTTTCAGTGCAGCAAACTCTCTCCAGAAGTTCAGTGAGGATCTCTGAATGATCCAATGTTGACCTAAATGACTAATGATGATAAATACAATCCACCTGTGTGTAATCAAGTCTCCGTATAAATGCACCTGCACTGTGATAGTCTCAGAGGTCCGTTAAAAGCGCAGAGAGCATCATGAAGAACAAGGAACACACCAGGCAGGTCCGAGATACTGTTGTGAAGAAGTTTAAAGCCGGATTTAGATACAAAAAGATTTCCCAAGCTTTAAACATCCCAAGGAGCACTGTGCAAGCGATAATATTGAAATGGAAGGAGTATCAGACCACTGCAAATCTACCAAGACCTGGCCGTCCCTCTAAACTTTCAGCTCATACAAGGAGAAGACTGATCAGAGATGCAGCCAAGAGGCCCATGATCACTCTGGATGAACTGCAGAGATCTACAGCTGAGGTGGGAGACTCTGTCCATAGGACAACAATCAGTCGTATATTGCACAAATCTGGCCTTTTTGGAAGAGTGGCAAGAAGAAAGCCATTTCTTAAAGACATCCATAAAAAGTGTAGTTTAAAGTTTGCCACAAGCCACCTGGGAGACACACCAAACATGTGGAAGAAGGTGCTCTGGTCAGATGAAACCAAAATTGAACTTTTTGGCAACAATACAAAACGTTATGTTTGGCGTAAAAGCAACACAGCTGAACACACCATCCCCACTGTCAAACATGGTGGTGGCGGCATCATGGTTTGGGCCTGCTTTTCTTCAGCAGGGACAGGGAAGATGGTTAAAATTGATGGGAAGATGGATGGAGCCAAATACAGGACCATTCTGGAAGAAAACCTGATGGAGTCTGCAAAAGACCTGAGACTGGGACGGAGATTTGTCTTCCAACAAGACAATGATCCAAAACATAAAGCAAAATCTACAATGGAATGGTTCAAAAATAAACATATCCAGGTGTTAGAATGGCCAAGTCAAAGTCCAGACCTGAATCCAATCGAGAATCTGTGGAAAGAACTGAAAACTGCTGTTCACAAATGCTCTCCATCCAACCTCACTGAGCTCGAGCTGTTTTGCAAGGAGGAATGGGAAAAAATGTCAGTCTCTCGATGTGCAAAACTGATAGAGACATACAGCTGTAATCGCAGCAAAAGGTGGCGCTACAAAGTATTAACTTAAGGGGGCTGAATAATTTTGCACGCCCAATTTTTCAGTTTTTGATTTGTTAAAAAAGTTTGAAATATCCAATAAATGTCGTTCCACTTCATGATTGTGTCCCACTTGTTGTTGATTCTTCACAAAAAAATACAGTTTTATATCTTTATGTTTGAAGCCTGAAATGTGGCAAAAGGTCGCAAAGTTCAAGGGGGCCGAATACTTTCGCAAGGCACTGTACGTGTAAAATCCCATGGAGAATGCTAACGAGCGCATTGCAAACATTTTATACAGTGTCTGACCTAAACTATACAAGTAACTAAAAAACACAGTTTGCTGCACACACAAAACACACATTAGACAGCAGAGCTCTTGATCCAGGAGCAGATTGTCTGCTGTTACCAAGCGAATGCTTGATTTTGGAAGAAACTAACCACCCACTAAATTAACAAACCAAAATGTTCAACTGCAGAGCATTTAGCACATTTTAGACAGTTAACCTAATAGTTATAAGATATCTAGCTGGCAAACATTTAGTTTTGAATTCCATACTGTAATTAGATCATCTAGCGCATGTTACACATCAGTGAGTGATTTACAAGGCTCTCATCATTTTGTGCTTGTAAACGTGACTGGGGACGACCGTTAAGTTTCAGAATGAAAAATTATGTGACAGGTGAAATGAAGAACGCAATCTTCTTTATCTTATTATTTTGTAAATGTTAAAACAAAAACATCAAATGCCCACCCCAACTCACGCCCTGACCAAACTAAAACAGACACATAAAAAAGGAACTAAGGTCAGGACGTGACAGTCATGTGTCCTCCGACACGACAGGCCAAACCGCAATTCTTAACACCCACCCACTTAACCCGGAAGCCAGCCGCATCAATGTGTCAACTGACGACCGGGGTCAGCCTGCAGACGCCCGGCCCACCACAAGAAGTCGCTAGAGCACAATGAGCCAAGTAAAGCCCCACACGGTCAAACCCTCCCCTAACCCGGACAACGCTAGACCAATTGTGCGCTGCCCTATGGGACTCTCGATCACGGCCGGTTGTGATACAGCCCCTTCTTTATCTTCTAACGTATTGCATATGTTAACTTCAGGTATTTATACTGAACAAGAATATAAATGTAACATGCAACAATTTCAAAGATTTTACTGAGTTACTGTTCACATAAGGAAATCAGTCAAATGAAATGGATTTCACATGACTGGAACACGCTGTCGTACACGTCGATCCAGAGCATCCCAAACATGCTCAATGGGTGGCATGTTTGGTGAGTAGGCAGGCCATTTTCAGCTTCCATGAATTGTGTACAGATCCTTGCGACACGTGGCCATGCATTTTCATGCTGAAACATGAGGTGATGGCGGTGAATGAATGGCACGACAATAGGCCTCAGCATCTCGCCACGGTATCTCTGTGCATTCAAATGGTCATTGATAAAATTGAATTGTGTTCGTTGTACGTAGCTTATGCCTAACCATACCATAACCCCACGCCACCACGAGGCATTCTGTTCACAATGTTGACATCAGAAAACCGCTCGCCCACACGACATCATACACGTGGTCTGTGGCTGTGAGGCTGGTTTGACGTACTGCCAAATTCTCTAAAACAACGTTGGATGCGGCTTATGGTAGAGAAATTAACTTTCAATCCTCTGACAACAGCCCAGGTGGACATTCCTGCACTCAGCATGCCAATTGACAAAACTGCACATTTTAGAGTGGCTTTTTATTGTTCCCAGTACAAGGTGCACCTGTGTAATGATCATGCTGTATAATCAGCTTCTTGATATGCCACACCTGTGAGGTGGATGGATAATCTTGGCAAAGGAGAAATGCTCAATAACAGGGATGAAATACAAATTTGTGCACAAAATCTGAGAGACTAAAGAAGAAGAAAAAATGTACGTATGGAACATTTCTGGGATCTTATACTGTATTTCAGCTCATGAAGCATGGGACCAACACATGTTACATGTTGCATTTATATTTTTGTTCAGTGTACCTACTAAGAAGCTACAAATATTAAAATGTATTAAAAAAATGTAAAGAAATTGTTTCAACCGTATTGACTGTATTGGAAAAAACATCCTGTGTCTTTTTCCAAATACCCCGGTATACAGTATATACGGTATACCACCCAAGCCTGTTGACTATACACTTTTTTTCTCCCTCATACACACACGCACATGAACACACACTCATAAAGGAGATGTTTGCGCCAGTGTTTAACCGTATGACGCAATCATAAAGATAACCATCAAACAACCACAACCAACCATCAAACAGGAGCCGGTAGGCGAGGCAACCGTTAGACACACATTCACAGGCCACAAATGCCCAGTAGTCAGCGCTACTTAAGGAGATATACACTCACCGGACAGTTTATTAGGTACACCCATCTAGTCCTGGAGGGCGTCCGTTTCTGAGATACTGGATCCGGCACACCTGGCACCGACGATCATACCATGCTCAAAGTAATTTAAATCACTCGTTTTGCTCATTCTAACGTTCAATCGAACAGTAACTGAATGCCTCGATGCCTGTCTGCCTGCTTTATATAGCAAGCCAAGGCCAAGTGACTCACTGTCTGTAAGAGCAATCAATTTTCGTGAACGGGGTGGTGTACCAAATAAACTGCCCAGTGAGTGTACAGTATACTTACACAATAAACATGTAATGTAATAATAGTAGACGGCACTACTGTAAATACATTTACTGTACTTTTACTTGTAAACGAAGTCCATGTGTCTATCCTTCTGGGCGAATGAACTGTAAAACTCCTCACTGTTGGCCCTCAGTTTTAAAAGTATCTCTATCTAGATGCAATGGAGATGATGCCAAGGGATGAGAGTCGTCCTTGATCGATCCGGTTTCTACTGTTTCAGTGCAGAAAATCACTTCACAGATGCTGATGTGTCTGGTATAGTGAGGACTGCAGTAACTGCAGTAACTTTGTCGCCTTGGGGACAGTCTGTGTCAGGTCATGCTGGAACAGAGGAGCTTTCCAGCTGAGGAGCTTTCCAGGTGATTTGTCTCACACCACTTGTGAACTATACAATCCGACCATTAATGAGCAGTGCCACAATATATCTTCTGATTCCACCGACTGGATCTTAATTCGATCACTCTTTTGTTGCCGAGTGTATTTGTAGTGTATTTGAGTTTTAAAGAGGTTTCTTGTAAGAGGTGTGTGACTGGCTGCAGGGAAGTCCGGTGCAGGAGACCATAAACTGGGTAATAACCGGAGCAGTTAAATATGCAAAACCAATGACACCCAGAACAACAAAATATGGGTACAAAATAACCACTGGCCTGAGGAGAGACACATAGAACGAGGGGTTAATACGGTATTCGGGGGGAAGCTGTAACCTGTAACTAACCTCGTTCAGTCTCCTCAGGACTTTAAATGGCCCCACAAACCGCGGCCCCAGCTTCTGGCAGGGCAGGCTTTGGGTCGAGAGCCAGACCCGGTCCTCACTGCGGTGACGGTCTGCGTCGGCTTTCTGGAGCAGCACGGCCCGCTGAAGGTGAATATGAGCAGCGTCCCATGTCTCCTCCGTGCGCCTGAACCAGTCGTCCACCGCAGGAGCCTCGATCTGACTCTGATGCCAAGGCGCCAGAACCGGCTGGTACCACAGTACGCACTGGAAGGGGGAGAAGTTAGTGGAGGAGTGGAGGAGCGAGTTCTCGCCCATCTCTGCCCAGGGCACGAACGCCACCCACTCCCCCGGCCGATCCTGGCAATAAGACCTTAGAAACATACCCACATCCTGGTTAACTCTCTCCACCTGCCTGTTACTCTAGGGGTGAAAACCCGAGGTAGGGCTGATCGAGACCCCCAGACGTTCCATGAACGCCCTCCAGACCCTAAAAGTGACAGGTGCGACCAAGGCCGTTGTGGAACGGGTAAGGGGTGTAGCTTACCTCTGGGCAGGTGCCTAGGAGCCTTACACTGGGTGCACACCGAGCAGGAGGAAACATAAACCCTCACGTCCTTAGCCAAAGTGGGCCACCAGTACTTCCCACTGAGGCAGAGCACAGTGTGGGCCCAATATATCAGCCGGTAATGGACAGCAGACGGAAGGTACAGACGCCCAGCGGGACATTGGAGGGGAGCGGGCTCTGCACCTAACGCCTGCTCAATGTCCGCGTCCAGCTCCCACACTACCGGCGCCACCAGGCAGGAGGCCGGGAGTATGGGAGTGGGATCCATGGGCCGCTCCTCTGTGTCATACACCCGGGACAGTGCGTCTGCCTTCACGTTCTGGGAACCTGGTCTGTAAGAAAGGGTGAAAACAAAACGGGTGAAAAACATGGCCCACCTTGCCTGGCGAGGGTTCAGTCTCCTTGCTGCCCGGAGGTACTCCAGATTGCGGTGGTCAGTCCAGATGAGAAAAGGGTGTTTAGCCCCCTCAAGCCAATGTCTCCAAGCCTTCAACACCTTGACGACAGCCAACAGCTCCTACATCATAGTTTTGCTCCGCCGAGCTGAGCTTCTTCGAGAAGAAGGCACAGGGGCGGAGCTGCGGTGGCATACCCGAGCGCTGAGAGAGCACTGTTCCTATCTCAGCCTCGGACGCGTCCACCTCCACTATGAACGCCAAAGAGGGATCCGGATGGGCCAGCAAGGGAACCGAGGTAAACAGAGCCCTAAGTGACCAAAAGCCCTGTCCTCATCAGCCGACCACTGCAAACGTACCGGGCTCCCCTTCAGCAGTGAGGTAATGGGACCCGCTACCTGACCAAAACCCTGGATAAACCTCCGGTAGTAATTGGCAAACCCTATAAACCGCTGAACCTCGTTTACCGTGGTGGGAGTCGGCCAATTACGCATGGCTGAAATGCGGTCACTCTCCATCTCCACCCCTGAGCTGGAAATGCGATACACTAGGAAGGAGACGGACTGCTGAAAGAACAGGCATTTCTCAGCCTTGACATACAGGTCATGCTCCAACAGTCGACCAAGCACCCTGCACACCAGGGACACATGCTCGGTGCGTGCAGCGGAGTATATCAGAATGTCATCAATATACACCATTACACCCTGCCTGTGCAGGTCCCTGAAAATCTCGTCTACAAAGGCTTGGAAGACTGATGGAGCATTCATCAAGAGCATTCATCAACCCATACGGCATGACGAGGTACTCATAGTGCCCTGAGGTAGTACTGTACGCCGTCTTCCACTCGTCTCCCTCCCGGATACGCACCAGGTTGTAAGCGCTCCTGAGATCCAGTTTGGTGAAGAAGCGCACCCCGTGTATTGACTCAATCGCTGTGGCTATGAGCGTTAGCGGGTAACTGTACCTCACAGTGATCTGGTTTAGGCCTCGATAGTCAATACACGGGCGCAGACCTCCCTCCTTCTTCTTCACAAAAAATTAATTTGAGGAGGCGGGTGAAGTAGAGGACCAAATGAACCCCTGACGCAGGGATTCGGAGACATATGTTTCCATAGCCACTGTCTCCGCCTGTGACAGGGGATACTCCTGACTCCTGGGAAGTGCGGCGTCTACCAGGAGATTTATCGCACAATCCCCCCAACGATAAGGTGGTAATTGAGTCGCCCTCTTTTTGGAGAAGGCGAGAGCCAAGTCGGAATATTCGGGGGGAATGCACACGGTGGAGACCTGGTCTGGACTTTCCACCGTAGTAGCACCAACGGAAACCCCTAAACACCTCCCCGAGCACTCTCGCGACCACCCCGTGAGAGCCCTCCGTTGCCATGAAACAGTGGGGTCATGACAAGCTAACCAGGGTAGGCCTAGCACCACGGGAAACACAGTGAAGAAGAGACTAATTCTCTCCTTGTGACCCCCCTGCGTCACCATGCCCAGAGGAGCGGTGGCCTCCCTAATCAACTCTGACCCTAATGGTCGACTGGCGTGAACTGGGAAGGGCATAGCCATTGGAACAATGGGAATCCCTAAACTATGGGTGAATGATCTGTCTATATAATTTCCAGCTGCTCCTGAATCCACGAGCACCTTATGCGGGGAAAACTCAGGAAAAGTAACATTCAAAAACATGTGTGCAACAGAGGGCTCTGGGTGAGAATGGTGCCGGCTCACCTGGGGTGACGCCAGAGTGCCCTGCCTGCTGCTTCGATCCCCAGAGGAACCAACCCGGCACCAACCTCCTCCGGTCTCCCTGAGTGCAGCATGTAACCGACAGACCACGCTCTGGACGTCCGCGGGTTGCCAGCAGGTTATCCAGCCGAATGGACAGGTCCACCAGCTGGTCGAAGTTGTGCGTGGTGTCCCTGCAGGCCAACTCGCGTCGGACATCCTCGTGCAAACTGCAGCAATAGTGGTCGATCAGGGCCCTGTCGTTCCATCCCGCGCCGGCGGCCAGGGTCCGAAAGTCCATCGCGAACTCCTGGGCGCTCCTTGTCCCCTGCCTCAGATGGAAGAGACGTTCACCCGCCGCTCTACCCTTGGGTGAGTGGTCGAAGAGTGCCCGGAAGCACCGCATCTCCCTCTCCACACACGGCGTTGGCCCACTCCAGGGCTTTCCCCGAGAGGCACGAGACGAGGGCGGACACCTTCTCACGGCCCAAATGAGCCGGGTGGACGGTTGTCAGGTAGAGATCCAGCTGCAACAGGAAACCCTGGCAGCGTGCAGCCGTCCCATCATACTCCCGGGGAAGGGCGAGACGAATCCCACTGGGACTGGGTGCAGGGGGGGCGAGTAGTGGAGACCCCGGTTGTGCTGGTGGAGGCGCTGGAGGAACTCCCTGTCTCTCCCAGTGGTCCATGGTTTGGACGACGCAGTCCATGGCGGCGCCGAGATGGTGGAGCATCGCCGCGTGCTCCCGGACGCGCTCCTTGACCCCTATAACAGGGGCACCTGCTCCTGCTGACTCCATATTCGGGTGTGAAATTCTGTAAGAGGTGTGTGACTGGCTGCAGGGAAGTCATGCGCAGGAGAGCAGAAACTGGGTAATAACCAGAGCAGTTTAATATGCAAAACCAACGGCACCCAGAACAACAAATTATGGGTACAAAATAACCCGTTGCGAACCAGTCAGAGTGCACAAACACTTTACAACAAACAATTTCACACACAGACATGGGGGGAACCGAGGGTTAAATACATGACAAGAAATGAGGGAATGTAAACCAGGTGTGTGGGAAAACAAGACAAAACAAATGGAAAATGAAAGGTGGATCGGCGATGGCTAGAAGACCGGTGACGTCGACCGCCATACGCCGCCCGAACAAGGAGAGTAACCGACTTTGGCGGAAGTCGTGACACTTCTAAATTTTGTAATTTCCACTTAGACATTTCAGACTTGATTTGCCCTAACAAAAATGTTATCAACCCCTACAAAAATGTCCATTAATTATCATTCACATAATAATTCACATTTCCTGTTGCTGCAGGATTATTTTCCTGCTGTAGCAAACTGGCTCAAATTAAGATCATATATCTGTACTAGAGGTCGACCGATTAATCGGATTGGCCGATTAATTAGGGCCGATTTCAAGATTTCATAACAATTGGAAATCGGTATTTTTGGGCGCCGATTTGACGATTAAAAAATAAATAAAAAATGTATACCTTTATTTAACTAGGCAAGTCAGTTAAGAACACATTCTTATTTTCAATGACAGCCTAGGAACGGTGGGTTAACTGCCTCGTTCAGGGGCAGAACGACTTGTCACCTTGTCAGCTCGGAGGATCCAATCTTGCAACCATACAGTTAACTAGTCCAACACAATAACGACCTGCCTCTCTCTCGTTGCACTCCACAAGGAGACTGCCTGTCACGCGAATGCAGTAAGCCACGGTAAGTTGCTAGCTAGCATTAAACTTATCTTATAAAATTGTTTTACTAGATATTATCTAGTGTGTTCTGCGTTGCATATAATCTGACTGAGCATACAAGCATACAAGTATCTAAGTATCTGACTGAGCGGTGGTAGGCAGTAGCAGGTACGTAAACATTCATTCAAACAGCACTTTCGTGCGTTTTGCCAGCAGCTCTTCGTTGTGCGTCAAGCATTGCGCTGTTTATTACTTCAAGCCTATCAACTCCCAAGATTAGGCTGGTGTAACCGATGTGAAATGGCTAGCTAGTTAGCGGGGTGCGTGCTAATAGCGTTTCAAATGTCACTCGCTCTGAGACTTGGAGTGGTTGTTTACCTTGCTCTGTATGGGTAACGCTGCTTCGAGGGTGGCTATTGTCATTGTGTTCCTGGTTCGAGCCCAGGTAGGAGCGAGGAGAGGGACAGAAGCTATACTGTTACACTGGCAATACTAACGTGCCTATAAGAACATCCAATAGTCAAAGGTTAATGAAATACAAATGGTATAGAGAGAAATAGTCCTATAATTCCTATAATAACTACAACCTAAAACTTCTTACCTGGGAATATTGAAGACTCATGTTAAAAGGAACCACCAGCTTTCACATGTTCTCATGTTCTGAGCAAGGAACTTAAACATTAGCTTTCTTACATGGCACATATTGCACTTTTACTTTCTTCTCCAACACTTTGTTTTTGCATTATTTAAACCAAATTGAACATGTTTCATTATTTATTTGAGGCTAAATTGATTTTATAGTTCCAGCCGGAACTGGGAACAATCGTTCAGTATTGTTGTAATTGTCATTATTGCAAATACTTTTATTTTTATTTAAATCGGCCGATAAATCGGTATCGGCTTTTTTTTGGTCCTCCAATAATTGGTATCGGTATCGGCGTTGAAAAATCATAATCGGTCGACCTGTAGTTTCTATGGTCTTATTTTGGACCTAAACTTGTCGGCTGCCTTCCCACCTTTGGAACAACAACTCCCATTTTAAGGGCGGAGACGTGCATCTCCTCATTATATACAAATCTCTGGTTTAAATGGGAAGGTGCACACAGCACAGAGGAGCGAAGGAGACCAAAAATACATGAGAACCAGCTGACATAAACACATATAAAAATTGTAAAAATAACAAAACCTTGATTCTTGCGGTATAGGCATTTTGAATATCCCGCAAAAACATACATTTTAATGAATTCTATATAATCTATCTACCACCAAGGCAATGAGGCATAGCTCAGCTGGCTCTGTAAGTAGATCACATCAGCCTACAAATTGTGTGTTGCAGCGACTTTACTACTCTTAGTCAGCCGGAACTGGGAACAATCACACACCTTTGCACCCTACAAAGACTCCATTAGAGTAGGTTTTCGATATAATTTCGAAAGACAGAGAACACACACATCTCTGACAAGATGTATTCTTAAGGTCCCAACAGGTTAGCAGATAAATGAGAGCTGATGCCAAATCTTCTTGAGAAGAAACACCCTGCAATTCAGTCACATTTCTATATTCCCTGTCCATGAATAAAGCCAGTTAACTGCAGAGGACAGAGGCCCATTCACTGGCCTGTAACTAGATAATGGAGGAGCTTTGCAGCAATAGCACAGAGAACCACCCTCTCCCAAGACAAGGAGGACGACTTTTAAAGTGATTTCACTCCTCTGCAGTAACAAGGACACTGTTGTTGCACCCCTTTCATTCCTCTGGTGACAGACGTAACAGTCTCCGGTCTGACTGGGCGGTGAATCGTTTTTAACCTCACGACAGGGGGGCGCGATTTGGTGTCAGACTGGCTTCACACAGAGAAAACGCAAAACAGCTTCTGTGCTTGGTAGTAGTACATAGAGTGAGGCATTATATGACAATAAAGAATACTAACTGCACATCAACAAGTGCTGTAGCTAATTCTGCGAAGCCTTGATTAGCTTTGAGAAACCGAATTATGTAATCAGTACTGTATTGTGCTTTTCACCCAGGAGAAGCAGGGAGGTTAAAGGAGTAAAGACAGGAGTTCAAACCAAGCTAACGTTAGAGCTGGCACAATTATTGTGTAATCGTGCAACCAACAATTATGGACAACAGTGAACTAATAAAAATAATTGTGATAATCAGCCTAATACATAAATTTTAGGAGAAGGGCGATTCAACTTTATATTCAAGTAGATATAGTTTACCCAATAGCATTGTTTTTTACATGACTTAGGCTAAGTTGGTGATCATTTTACGAGCAGAACAGCACGGTCATGAGGAGAAGCTTCACTTCCACTTCCAAGTGGTGAAAACCATTATTTTTTGAGACAGGGGTGTCACCCAAGCTGTGTAGTATTTATTAGGTATGTCGTAGCTCATTTCCAAAGACGCATTATGATGCATTACAAGCTCAATTCTGTTCATACAAAAATCACAATTATGAAATAACCGTGTCCATCTGCATGAGAATTCATCCTTACTCAAAATACCATAGGCATCACAGCCCTAGCTAACGTGCTTATTTGTAGATTTTAGGTGTGTTGTTAAAACAATGCACAATTGTTCAATAATTTTGATGTTAAATAGATGACTAATACCACACTAAATAAAATATGGTCTGTTAAGAATTTTTTTTGGAAATTGTTAATGATTTCCTTATTGTAGCAAATGTAATACGGTATATGCATTCAATGTTTATGTATTCCTATTGGTTGGTTTAATTTACATAACAATAAGATGATATGCCATTGGTCATGCTTGCAGATAGCGGGAGATCGTGAATTAAATTCTACTATTTTCTATTTTCATATTTACAGTGTGTATTTATTAGAGGTGGACCGATTAATCAGAATGGCCGATTAATTAGGGCCGATTTCAAGTTTTCCGAACAATCGGTAATCTGCATTTTTGGACACCGATCATGGCCGATTACATTGCACTCCACAACTAGACTGTGTGGCAGGCTGACTACCTGTTATGCGAGTGCAGCAAGGAGCCAAGGTAAGGTGCTAGCTAGCATTAAACGTATCTTATAAAAAACAATCAATCTTAACATAATCAGTAGTTAACTACACATGGTTGATGATATTACTAGTTTATCTAGCTGTCCTGCGTTGCATATAATTGATGCGGTGCCTGCTAATTTATCATTGAATCACAGCCTACTTCGCCAAATGGGTGATTTAACAAGCGCATTCGCGAATAAAAGCACTGTCGTTGCACCAATGTGTACCTAACCATAAACATCAACGCCTTTCTTAAAATCAATACACAAGTATATATTTTTAAACCTGCATATTTAGAGTCACGCAAGAGAAGTGACACAATTTCCCTAGTTTAATATCGCCTGCTTACATGAATTCCTTTTAACTAGGGAAATTGTGTCACTTCTCTTGCGTTCTGTGCAACAGAGTCAGGGTATATGCAGCAGTTTGGGCCGCCTGGCTCGTTGCGAACTGTGTGAAGACCATTTCTTCCTAACAAAGACAGACAACTTCGCCAAACGGGGGATGATTTAACAAAAGCGCATTTGCGAAAAAAGCACAATCGTTGCACGAATGTACCTAACCTAACCATAACTACAACCTAATACTTCTTACCTTGGAATATTGAAGACTCATGTTAAAAGGAACCACCAGCTTTCATATGTTCTCTTGTTCTGAGCAAGGAACTTAAACATTAGCTTTCTTACATGGCACATATTGCACTTTTACTTTCTTCTCCAACACTTTGTTTTTGCATTATTTAAACTGTCTCTGCCTGGCCGGTTCCCCTCTTTCCACTGGGATTCTCTGCCTCTAACCCTATTACAGGGGCTGAGTCACTGGCTTACTGGGGCTCTCTCATGCCGTCCCTGGAGGGGGTGCGTCACCTGAGTGGGTTGATTCACTGATGTGGTCATCCTGTCTGGGTTGCCCCCCCCCCCCCCCCCTTCTTTCTCTCTCTCGGAGGACCTGAGCCCTAGGACCATGCCCCAGGACTACCTGACATGATGACTCCTTGCTGTCCCCAGTCCACCTGGCCGTGCTGCTGCTCCAGTTTCAACTGACCTGAGCCCTAGGACCATGCCCCAGGACTACCTGACATGATGACTCCTTGCTGTCCCCAGTCCACCTGACCGTGCTGCTGCTCTAGTTTCAACTCTTCTGCCTTATTATTATTCGACCATGCTGGTCATTTATGAACATTTGAACATCTTGGCCATGTTCTGTTATAATCTCCACCCGGCACAGCCAGAAGAGGACTGGCCACCCCTGGTTCCTCTCTAGGTTTTGGCCTTTCTAGGGAGTTTTTCCTAGCCACCGTTCTTCTACACCTGCATTGCTTGCTGTTTGGGGTTTTAGGCTGGGTTTCTGTACAGCACTTTGAGATATCAGCTGATGTACGAAGGGCTATATAAATACATTTGATTTGATTTGATTTAAACATTAGCTTTTTTACATAGCACATATTACACTTTTACTTTCTTCTCCAACACTTTGTATTTGCATTATTTAAACCAAATTGAACATGTTTCAATATTTACTTGAGACTAAATAGATTTTATTGGTCTATTATATTAAGTTAAAATAAAAGTGTTTATTGTTCATTCAGTATTGTTGTAATTGTCATTATTACAAATATATATATAAAAATGGGCTGATTAATCGGCATCGGCTTTGTTTGGTCCTCCAATAATCGGTATCGGAAAATGACAATCGGTCGACCTTTAGTATATATATATATATAAAAGTTTTCTAGCAGGTGAGATGTAACGCTCGCATTAGCCTCCTGCTAATTCAGAGTTATTTCCATGCTAACAGACAAATCACGAAACTACAGCCATCAACATACTGTTGTTCTGCACATGTTGTCCTGTGCTTCCTTGTGTCTATCGTCAGGTACTTACATTTAATGTATTTTGTACTATTTTTGTCATTGTTATGATGTTTGATTACAAAATACCCAGTACATACTGTGTCAGCCTAACAAGACTTTTAGGACTTTAACGTAACCCTGTTTACAGAGGTCATAGGTGCCATTTTCCACAATCCAATAAAGAGGGTTGCTTTTGGCTGTAGGTGGCCATTTCATAGGCACCCATCTCTATAAAGAGATTATCAAGGGAAGGACAAAGTCTGATCCAAACATGTCACCTCATAAAAAGGGTTAGACTGCAAGCTAATAAGCTTATGGCTGGCTTAGAGAGAGAGAGAGAGAGAGAGAGAGAGAGAGAGAGAGAGAGAGAGAGAGAGAGAGAGAGAGAGAGAGAGAGAGAGAGAGAGAGAGAGAGAGAGAGAGAGAGAGAGAGAGAGAGAGAGAGAGAGAGAGAGAGAGAGAGAGAGAGAGAGAATTTCCAGATAATTTAATACAGTCAAAGTTTATTCTTCTTTATTAACGTCATTAACAATGGGGGGTAAGGGAGATGTCATCATGTCAGTTTAAAATGGAGTCCAACGGTGACATAACCTCAGGAGTCTGACTTTTGAGGTAGCAGATGTAGGGTGGCAGTTTACATTTCAAACACTTTGAATTATTCATTGAGGTAAAACACAGACTACCCTGAAAGGCAAATAAATAATTGTTTAAAAAAAAATAAGTATACCGTGTTGTGCCTAGAATGCATCTTCCTCAGAGAGTGAAGATGGTCTTCTGAAATTCAAACTAAAAAAGCTAGGCTACATCTGTCAACTACTGGTGTCATCCTCATACAAGGTACCGATTTAGCTATAGGTAAGGATAACGTCCATTTGCTTATGAGCAGCAATGTCACAGAGAACACATGTCATTATACTATCATACAAATTCAGGACAGAAAGTTACCACTTTTATTTGTTTTGCCCCATTCTCCAACCATCAGTCAGAAGAATGGTGAAAAATCAAATCAAATGTATTTGTCACATACACATGGTTAGCAGATGTTAATGCGAGTGTAGCGAAATGCTTGTGCTTCTAGTTCCGACAATGCAGTAATAACCAACAAGTAATCTAACCTAACAATTCCAAAACTACTACCTTATACACACAAGTGTAAAGGGATAAAGAATATGTACATAAAGATATATGAATGAGTGATGGTACAGAACGGCATAGGCAAGATGCAGTAGATGGTATCGAGTACAGTATATACATATGAGATGAGTAATGTAGGGTATGTAAACAAAGTGGCATAGTTTAAAGTGGCTAGTGATACATGTATTACATAAAGATGCAGTAGATGATATAGAGTACAGTATATACATATACATATGAGATGAGTAAAGTAGGGTATGTAAACATTATATTAAGTAGAGAGGTAATCATGGGCAAAACAAAAGTTCCCAAGCAAATGTGCTTCCCCTATAGCGTTGAAGCAAAATCGGCCAGGTAGGCAACCTCTCCATTTTCCAAGTTCATGGAGAACAAGAAAATTAGGATGCATCCCAAATGGCATCCTATTCGCTATATAGTGTACTACTTTTGACCCGCACTAATGGGTCCCGGGTCAAAAGTAGTGCACTACATAGGGAATAGAGTGCCATTTTGGACGCACCCAAAGGTGGTGCACTACATAGGGAATAGAGTGCCATTTTGGACGCAACCTGCGAGAGATAAGAGGCGGTGGCTTGTAGGTGCCCATGATTGGACCTTTCAAACACATCAAGTCGATCTTGATAACAGGAGAGGAATGAAGGAGGGGCGGGGCGTAAGCAGAAAAAGGAATGTGGAGAGGAGAGGACTGGACTGGATAGGACCAATTAAAATAGCCTTTATGTCTTTCTGTCCAGTCAGGAAAAAGGGAAGAAAGGGATCTTTCCAGGAATGACTTTCATTAATTGACTTTACCACAGAGGCAGATCTCCAAGTACTTTCATTAATTGACTTTACCACAGAGGCAGATCTCCAAGTACTTTCATTAATTTACTTTACCACAGAGGCAGATCTCCAAGTACTTTCATTAATTGACTTTACCACAGAGGCAGATCTCCAAGTACTTTCATTAATTGACTTTACCACAGAGGCAGATCTCCAAGTTAGAAAGATTTACAGGCTAGGTGGCGAGTTGTTTAATGTTTTGTCTATTCATTCACTCTCTGTTCAAAATAGATCAGTCACACAAGTTCCAACCTAAGCATGAACCAATGTCATGAGAATGGTGAGCATGTAAGGGCCCTTGACATGGAATGTAGGCTAAAATACAGTTATAAGCCAAGCTTGCACAACACTACACAAACATAGGCCTAAATGTTGATCATGGCACACCCAATGTTGCTGTTGTTAACATGATACAGCCTATGAATTACGTAGTAACTTTGTGGCTATGTGTAATAAACCATAAGTTACATGTTTTCAGTATGTGCCCCAGGGTTGATGTTAACTAATTGTGTTTCTCTACCCTTTAGCGACTTCCGAGTCACAGAACCCTAACGTGATCCTCACAAACGGCAGGTTCTGAACGCTCCATCCATGTTCAGCCTCAGCAACCTTCGGTGACCCCACGTTTGTTTTTCTTCCCGAATCAAGGCATGAAACACACACCCATCCTTAGGGCTTTTCGCCCCAAACAAATGGACTTGCATAACTGATCCCAGCACAACCTGTTGACATACCAGGGGTGAGTCGGAAAAGCATCTTATTTGGGAGGTTGGAGTCGAGTAGGGAGACAGGCCTGATTAAATAAAGGAAACGGATCCAGCCCATTTCAGGAATGGAAACTCTGGTGAGAGTGATATGATGGTGTTATTTTTAAACTCTCCCAAGCATCCACAGATGATGTAGTCCACTACTGAGGAATATAGTCAGACGACAGTATGATGATGCAAAGCCTGTTTTCTAAGACAGCACAATCATGAATCAACTGTGCTTATAATAGACTGGAGGGGCAAATGGAATGTCAAAGTATAGACAGTTGGCTACTAACAGCCCTACCATACTCAGATGACAGTTTGAATCGAAGCCAGTTTCTCTTCAAATAAGCCTAACCTTATATAGAGAAGGGTCAAAGGGTATTTCGAAGTAAAGACAGTATATGCTACACACAAACACAGCTCTATTATGATAGGGACAGCAATGAATATGACTGGACAGTTGAGCAAACGAGCCCGAATTTGGGGGAACAAAAGAGGGAATCACGAGGCCAGATGCTCGAGCAAGATGATGCATGCAAATCAGTTTATGTTGTGGGAACAATAGCCCCCAGCTGGGCTTTCTCTGTGCGGGCCAAACCAGCTTGTCAACCACACGAGGGAAAGAGAGACCCTTCATTGTGCACAACCAGTAACGTAATATACATACTTCAAAAGTGCCATAGACATTTCATTACACATACCCTACCTCTCTCTTAATAGTTAAATGGGTAACGTTATAGGTAGGCTACTTGGTTTTCCATGTGTGAATGATGACAATGGGCTATAAACCAACCTCATTTTGGGGTTTTCTTACTGCTGGAAAATGTTGTCATTGTTTGGTTTCTGTGCCATGAATAGACTAACTTGAAAGTAAAAAGTGATACATTGTAGGCTAGGCCTACTACGGGTAACGTTAATAGTCGACAACAGAAAAAAAAACGTGTAAAAGGTGTGCAACATTAACGTTAGGCTACAATTTTATATTGTGCTGATGATGACAATAACTTTCCCCTGGGTAGCCAAGCAAATTGCAGTAAAACAACACGTCAGCTACATAAAATAAAGCACATTGTATGTGTTTCAAACTCGCCTTACCTAATGATAATCCGACAGCATCATCTGGACTTTCCCGATATTCGCTCGAAATCCAATTTGAATGCTCCAGTTGAAAAAAAGGAAGGATGAAAGGAAAGCGATTCTGTCCGTGCTGCCCTAAACACCGAATTGTCGAGTCATTTTTACATTCACCTGCTAATATATTAATGTTTATAACGTTGTTATATGCTGTCCAACTATTTTCGCTCTAATGTGCTGGTAAACGGACTCAGTGTAGGACAATACTAGAGTGAGTAATCTTTACAATCGCGTCTTTGCTCCAGTCTGCTCGTGCTCACATGAAGTTACGTCATGAGACGCGTCGAAACGTACCATGGGCCTTGTAGTTGTAGCCTAGTCTACTGGAAATACCACACTGCACACGCACACACGCACGCACACACACACGCACACACCCACACAGTCTTGCACAACTAACCTTGTGGGGACACACAATCCAGTCCCTTTCCAAATCCAATTTTCCCTAACCCCTCACCCTAACGCTAACGCTAACCCTTACCATAACCTTAACCCTAAACCTAACCTTAACCCGAAAATCTAACCCTAACCCTAACCCTGAACTAACCCTAGCTCCTAACCCTAAACCTAATTCTAACCCTAACACGAATTCTAACCTTAACCCTAAACCCCCTAGAGATAGCATTTAACATTGTGGGGACCAACAAAATGGGGACCAAGTCAATTGTTTGTCTGTCAATGTGTGTGTCTGTGAGAGAGAGAGAGAGAGAGAGAGAGAAAGAGAGAGAGAGAGAGAGAGAGAGAGAGAGAGAGAGAGAGAGAGAGAGAGAGAGAGAGAGAGAGAGAGCGAGAGAGAGAGCGAGAGAGAGAGAGAGAGAGAGAGAGAAATACTAAAATAATCCCTCTTCTGCAAGACAGGACTCCTCCATACAGTGACTTTTAAATCACTTCTTAGTTCACAATTTCTTGGTTTGCCTCTGCATTTCATTGGAGGGAAAATGGTAGGTCTTCTTCACTCTTGCTTGCTTGTCTTTGCACAGATTTATTCCTGCTTCAATATCTGGAATTTGTCCCACACTTTCAAAGAGCTCTTCACATCATACTGCCGAAAACCTGAGGGACATTTTTTTCCTCCAGCAATGAAACACACATCAACATAGCAACAGCACTGCATTTGGTTCTTAAGAGTTCAGTAGGAGCATAGGGTGCAGCGAATGCTGTGCTAATACTGGCAAATATTACATTTCCAAACCACTAAATGATTGTATGCCTGACCTGTAAGCTGTTGTTATGCTGTCATGGAGACTGTAACCATGAACACTGATATGTTTACATAATGTTTTAAATACCACAAACTTGGAAGATGCATTTGGGAAAAAGGTTATTTTAGGCTTAGGGGTTAGGTTTAGGGTTAGGATTAGAATTGGGCTAAAAATTTGGTTTAGTGTTAGGGGTTATGTTTAGGGTAAGGAGCTAGGGTTAGGGTAAAGGTTTAGGGTTAGGGTAAAGGTTAGGGTAAAGGGTAAAGGAAAAGTCGAATTTGGAACGGAACTCAATTGTTGGTTGGTCCCCAAAAAGTCTTCACAATTATAGTAATAATCTGCTGTGTGTGTGATTGTGTGTGTGTGTGTGTGTGCTTGTGCACGTGTGTGTGTGTGTGTGCATATGTGTGCATTTGAGAGAGAGAGAGAAAGGAAGAGAGAGAAACCAGGATAAATACGTTATCCTTGTGCTTGAGTACATAGATAATAGCTGTACATGTATATAATAACAGCATATGTAAAATGAGGTGAAATAAGTGAATTCACCACTGCAGTCCACTCTCAAATGAAACAGTTGAGTGAATAGGGGTGGGAGATGACAAGCTGAGACAATACATAAGCGCAAGCGTCGGTTTCTGCATTGTCATTGCCAATGAATCAATGCCTGCCCTCTCAATAACCTTTCCATATGGGTGTGTGTGTGTGTGTGTGTTGGTTGGAGCTTTAATATGTAGGTGATGATAGCTGAGTCATGGTTGGCTGTGGTGTGTGAATAAGTCTCTGTATCGTACTTGAACTGAATAAGACTTAGGTTTGATTATCTGTTCTGCATTTCCAATACCTTTTGTTTTCCCTCTAACACTCATTTCATTGTTGGGTAGGAAGGTTACAATAATGTTCCCAATACTACATTTTACCAGACAAGAACAAGGCAGTCTGTAGGCATTTGCCTTATGAAATGTGTCAAGCAGTGCAGTAAGTGGAATACACAGTATTCCTATTACCTAGCAATAACAGTAAAAGCATCACAACCTATGACAGCAATATCATCACTACATGTACAATGATAGTGTTTACAGAATTCTCAGAAAATGTATTCAATTTTATTTGACAAAGAACCAAAGGGCTATATATGCCATTTAAGGTCAAATGTTGGGAATATCTCACTAATACAGTGCCTTGCGAAAGTATTCGGCCCCCTTGAACTTTGCGACCTTTTGCCACATTTCAGGCTTCAAACATAAAGATATAAAACTGTATTTTTTTTGTCAAGAATCAACAACAAGTGGGACACAATCATGAAGTGAAACGACATTTATTGGATATTTCAAACTTTTTTAACAAATCAAAAACTGAAAAATTGGGCGTGCAAAATTATTCAGCCCCTTTACTTTCAGTGCAGCAAACTCTTTCCAGAAGTTCAGTGAGGATCTCTGAATGATCCAATGTTGACCTAAACGACTAACAACAAGACAATGATCCAAAACATAAAGCAAAATCTACAATGGAATGGTTAAAAAAATAAACATATCCAGGTGTTAGAATGGCCAAGTCAAAGTCCAGACCTGAATCCAATCGAGAATCTGTGGAAAGAACTGAAAACTGCTGTTCACAAATGCTCTCCATCCAACCTCACTGAGCTCGAGCTGTTTTGCAAGGAGGAATGGGAAAAAACTTCAGTCTCTCGATGTGCAAAACTGATAGAAACATACCCCAAGCGACTTACAGCTGTAATCGCAGCAAAAGGTGGCGCTACAAAGTATTAACTAAAGGGGGCTGAATAATTTTGTACACCCAATTTTTCAGGTTTTGATTTGTTAAAAAAGTTTGAAATATCCAATAAATGTCGTTCCACTTCATGATTGTGTCCCACTTGTTGTTGATTCTTCACAAAAAAATACAGTTTTATATCTTTATGTTTGAAGCCTGAAATGTGGCAAAAGGTCGCAAAGTTCAAGGGGGCCGAATACTTTCGCAAGGCACTGTATCTCTTTTCATCCATTTGTTTTTTCACAGCTCTCTTAATCTTTTTTTCTTTATTTTTTTTCTCTTCTACATCCCTCCTCTTTCTCCTTATCTTTCCATCTCTCTCTCTACCAGCCAGGTGCTAGTGTAATCGGATACGTTCTCTGAGCGTGGCAACGATGACACGGCTGGTTTCCAGGTCACTGTGGGACCAGAGGCCATAGACAATGTGATGTGAGGAGAAACAGGGTGGGCGTGGGTAGCAGTTATAGTGGTAGTGTATCAAATAAGATCATTACAAGAGTGAATAGTGGAGAGGGCAAGTAAGATTAAAGATTTGTCTGTTTGTCTATCTGTCCTGTGTCCATATATCTGTGCAATGCCTGATTGGTGTGCTTTTCCAATAGAAACCAACCCTTAATTGTTATAACCCCAAAAGTGTTGGCACATGGCGTGGTCACATTTCTTGGACTGAACAGGATCTGTTGAGGTGCAATGAAATGCACATACAGTAAGTACATGATTCATGGGCTCCATGTGTGAACCCAGACGGCAGACCCACACTGAGTAAGTTGTGCCATCTAGTGTTAATTTTGTAAATACATGGACATACATTGGGTATATACATCGAGTGTACAAAATATTAGGAACACCTGCTCTTTCCATGACAGACTGACCAGTGGAATTCAGATGAAGGATGTGATCACTTTTTAAATTCACTTTAATCAGTGTAGATGAAGGTGAGGAGGCAGGTTAAATACAGGTTTTTAAGCCTTGAGACAATTGAGACATGGATTGCGTATGTGTGCCATTCAAAGGGTGAACAGGCTAGACTAAATATTTTTAAGTGCCTTTGAACAGGGTATGGTAGTAGGTGCCAGGTGCCTCTTGATGCTAGGGGCCACTATTTTTATGTTTGGAAAAATAATGTTCCCAAAGTAAACAGCCTATTTCTCAGGACCAGATGCTAGAATATGTATATAATTGACAGCTTGGGATAGAAAACACTCTAAAGTTTCCAAAACTGTCAAGATATTGTCTGTGAGTATAACAGAACTGATATTGCAGGCGAAACCCTGAGAAAAATCAAACCAGGAAGGGGCTTCTATTTTGAAAACTCCATGTTCCATAGCCTCCCATTGCTCCATTTAAAGGGATATCAACCATATTCCTTTTCCTATGGCTTCCTCAAGGTGTCAACAGTCTTCAGACATAGTTTCAGGCTTTTATTTTGAAGAATGAGCGTGAACGACCACATTGCGTAAGTGGATAGGTGGGGGCTCTCAGAGTGAGTTGTGCGCAAAAGAGAAAGGCGGCCATTGTTACTCCCGGTCCTAATGAAAAGCCAACTGTCCCGGTTGATATATTATCAAGTAGATAATTGAAAAAAAACCTGAGAATTGATTATAAAAAACATTTATGTGTTTATGTGGCATTACATGCATTACCACGCAAGCCCAGAACCTCCACACCTGGCTTCTTCACCTGCGGGATTGTCTGAGGGGGTGAGGAGTATTTCTGTCTGTAATAAAGCCCTTTTGTAGGGAAAACTCATTCTGAATGGCTGGGCCTGACTCCCCAGTGGGTGGGCCTGGCTGCCAAGTGGGTGGGTCTATGCCCTCTCAGGCCCACCCATGGCTGCGCCCCTGCCCAGTCATGTGAAATCCATTTATTTAATCCTTATGTGAACTGTAACTCAGTAAAATCGTTGAAATTGTTACATGTTGTCACGATCGTTGTTGTAAGAATCGGACCAAAAGGCAGCATGCTTTGGGTTCATCATCTTTATTAGGTGAGCAGGCAAAAAACAATAAAGAACTAAACGAACGTGAAGCTATGCAGTGCTCAAGGCAACTATACACAAACAAGGTCCCACAAAAACCCAGTGGGAAAGGCTGCCTAAATATGATCCCCAATCAGAGACAACGATAGACAGCTGCCTCTGATTGGGAACCATACCAGGCCAACATAGAAATAACAAAACTAGGGAACCCACCCTAGTCACACCCCGACCTAACCCAGGGCGTGACACATGTGTTTATATTTTTGTTCAGTATACTTAAGTATCAAAAGTAAAAGTATTAATCATTTCAAATTCCTTATATTAAGCAAACCAACTGGCCCCATTCTTGTTATTTTTATGGATAGCCAGGGGCACACTCCAACACTCAGATATTATTTACAAACAAAGCATGTGTGTTTAGTGAGTCTGCCAGATCAGAGGCAGTAGGGATGACCAGGGATGTTGTCTTGATAAATGTGTGAATTTGATAATTTTCCTGTCCTGCTAAGCATTCAGAATGTAACAAGTACTTTTGGGTGTCAGGGAGTAATGTATGGAGTAAAAAGTATATTATTTTCTTTAGGAATATATATATATATATATATACTCAGGATATGACCCAGATGCAAACACGGGAGGCGGATAGTACAGTTCTCAGATTGTTTATTAGAAACACCGGGGAGGCAAAGTGCATGTCGAGAGAAGGCAGAGGTTTGTGATCAGGTCAGAGTCAGGGAGGTACAGGAAAGCAGCCAGGCTCGGGGTCAGGGCAGGCAGAATGGCCAGAGCCTAGGAAACAAAACTAGAGAAACAGGAAGGCGGGAATGAACGCTGGTAAGACCTGACTAGACAAGACGAACTGGCAACAGACAAACAGAGAACACAGGTATAAATACACAGGGGATAATGGGAAGATGTAAAGTAAAAGTTTACTTTAAAGTATTTTTAATTAAGTACTTTACACCAATGAATTTAGGACCGTATAATTGTACTTTATCTCAAAAACATATGACATCGCTGGAGTTCCGAAGATGTCATGAAGCAGTGTTTCCCAGGAAACATAATTCTAATTTTCTGAATTCAAGAAACTCATATCAAAATTTGATAATGAAGCGGAAAGGTACGAGCACAGGTTGGTGGTTTTTATTTCAAAAATATATTTAGTATCTCCATAGACATTTTGGATTCTACTCACACCAAAGGAAAGCCTGACCATGTCAAAGGTTTTGAGAATTTCAGCTATTTCTGTCAGACTAAAGAAGCCAAATCAGACTACAGGTCTTTTGGCGATGGACCAATGCACAACCTCCTTGGACTGGCCAACCTGAGGGTGTGAATGCATATGGATAGCTTCAGAGATGACCTGACCAACCTTTAAGTCTTTACTGAAGACTCATCTCTTCAGTGGGTCATATGATTGAGTGTAGTCTGGCCCAGGAGTGTGAAGGTGAACGGAAAGGATCTGGAGCAACGAACCGCCCTTGCTGTCTCTGCCTGGCCGGTTCCCCTCTCTCCACTGGGATTCTCTTCCTCTAACCCTATTACAGGGGCTGAGTCACTGGCTTACTGGTGCTCTTTCATGCCGTCCCTAGGAGGGGTGCATCACTTGAGTGGGTTGAGTCACTGACTCCAGTATTTATGCTGCAGTAGTTTATGTGTCGGGAGGCTAGGGTCAGTTTGTTATATCTGGAGTACTTCTCCTGTCTTATCCGGTGTCTTGTGTGGATTTAAGTATGCTCTCTCTAATTCTCTCTTTCTCTCTTTCTCTCTTTCTCTCTTTCTCTCGGAGGACCTGAGCCCTAGGACCATGCCTCAGGACTACCTGGCATGATGACTCCTTGCTGTCCCCAGTCCACCTGGCCGTGCTGCTGCTCCAGTTTCAACTGTCTGCCTGCGGCTATGGAATCCTGACCTGTTCACCGGATGTGCTACCTGTCCCAGACCTGCTTTTTTCAACTCTCTAGAGACAGCAGGAGTGGTAGAGATACTCTTAATGATCGGCTATGAAAAGCCAACTGACATTTACTCCTGAGGTGCTGACTTGCTGCACCCTCGACAACTACTGTGATTATTATCATTTGACCATGCTGGTCATTTATGAACATTTGAACATCTTGGCCATATTCTGTTATAATCTCCACCCGGCACAGCCAGAAGAGGATTGGCCACCCCTCATAGCCTGGTTCCTCTCTAGGATTCTTCCTAGGTTTTGGCCTTTCCAGGGAGTTTTTCCTAGCCACCGTGCTTCTACACCTGCATTGCTTGCTGTTTGGGGTTTTAGGCTGGGTTTCTGTATAGCACTTTGAGATATCAGCTGATGTACAAAGGGCTATATAAATACATTTGATTTGATTTGACCATTGATCCTGTTGACTCTTGGAAGTCTCAACCCTACTACCCTCAGAAACCATGGATGTCCTTTGATGAGATACAGGTATGATGCTGACCATGTGTCTCCAAATAACCATGTACAATAGATAACCTGGTTTACACATTTTGATGAAACTCACAATAAACCTGTTTAGGGATTTTTATGAATAATGACTAAACAGAATACCACTATGTTACTGTATGGATGCATGAATCTTATTATAATCATAATACTGAATGTAATGTGTGTAGTTTTCGTCCAGAATTAGAAGGACTGTCTGTTCCTTGTTAGAAATTAATGGAATGCTGTGTTCCTTACAGGACATCCTGTCTCTTCACAGGGAGAGGAGAGACCTTGGGCTAGTAGTAGATTATTTAACAGGTGGTGGACAATGTGGAAAGGCTTGTGAACTATACTGAAATTATATCGGAGTGGAGGAAGGACAGAAGAAAACCTATGACGTCATTTTTAGTATTTAACCTGATGTAAATTGTACTATGATCAGTACTCCCGAGAATGAACACTATTGATTGATTTTGAGACTTGTCTCTGTCCATTTTATGCAAATAAGTATCTTACAAATTCTTAGAAATGGGCAGAGTGTTTTAATTTAATTGGTTGATAAACATATAGGAATCAAATTCCTTTAACAAAACCAAAGGATGCATGTCTAACTATGTCACACGGGCGTACTTCCCGTGGCAGATCATGCCTCCTTCAACCCCTGAGCAGAGGAGAGCCTCCAGCATTTGAAGCAACATAGAGAAGGCAGTTCACTCAGCCCTGTGCTGCAGAGTCCCACCCCAGAGGAGAGGTGTTTCGTCCAAGAGAGCCGGTTATGGAAATATGTTTTTGCCCTCCATCTTGCCCATGAGCCAGAACACTGTCTCTCCCCGTGGGGGACTATGAGATGGAAGAGGAGTAGATCAGCTGCCAGAAGAGCCAGGATAGGGACCAGGATGTGGCCTAACTTCCAGTTGCCATCCAGGGACAGCTGGCACAGAAGCCTCTCTCAGTTTTATCGACTGTTAGAAAATACATATTTTTTTCTTTATTATATTTCATTGTGGTCCTAGACTGATTTCTAAGTCCATTTTTACAATACGTTGTTTTTTATCCATTTATTTCCACTGCATAAAAAGTGTTATTCATGCTTTTGTTTAAAAAATATATATATATATATTAATAGGCCCTTATAACAAGGCATAATAAATGTAAGGTAGACAGACATAACTGAACGCATTTTGAAATAAATATTTTGTAGCCTACATCATAAATTGATTGTTGTACTTTGTAACTTTAAAAGGGCACTGCCCCATTCTATCCCACTATAATTGAAAGAGAGCTGGAGGACAGATAAGAGAAAACAAAGCTATCTGATTATAGAAAACAAGGATTAGACGGATTAGGTTGTGATTTCGTCAGCAGCTTTCAGGTCAGAAACTAAGCAAGACGCAAGATAGGACGTCGGCGTTCGCAATAACCGCATGCATACATTTTTGAGCAAATACCAACATCACCGTCGCTGCTCTAGTCTACCTGTCAGGTCACTTCTGCTGTGCATATTACGTTGGTGCGACAGACAGAGCACCTTTCAGCTCAGCTGATATTTTTTTTTCTCCATTTGGTCAAGATGGCGGAACTGGTAAGTGAATATGAGAAATATGTTTGAATTTATTCACAAGTCTGTGTAACATAGCCCAGGCCTAATAGATACAGGAAAATTGAATAGATTAATTTAAATATAATAGAATATCAAAATTCCTCAACAAGGTAGGCTACGTTGACTGGATTGCTACTAAGTGCTACTAATTGGCTACTTTATCACTAATTCTCAATGGAATGTAGACTCGAGTTTACCTCCATCTACTGTAATTTTTCAGCACCTGCTGATCATACGAGCCCCACACACACTGATGTCGACATCATGCAGCAGCATCAATTATTATGGCGCCTTCAATGTGCTCTGTGTTATTTATTAATTTCAACAAGGCAATAGGTGTTTTCATACCAATCTAGGCTATGAAACAAATAGGTGGTTTCATACCAATCTAGGCTATGAAACAAATCTGATAGAAATAAATGCAGTCCAATCTCCCTTGACCAAGAGGTTGTGCAAAGACTGGTAAGCATTATGTTATTTCAATGAACATACCAATATGAACCCTATTCTGGATAAAGTTTTTTGAGTACATGAGGGTAAGTTTAACATGACTTCTGGATGTGTGAAGAAAATGTATGGTACTTTGTTCTCAGTCAGTTCTGTTCAGTGGTCATATCACAGGTGGGATGAGGCCTGGAAATAAGATCATTGTGATGGAGATAGTGAATCCTGAGCCTGGCAGGTACATTGGACACACCCACATCATGCCTGCATACCAAATGGCAACTTTTTCCCTATACAGTGCACTACTTTTGACCAGAGCCCTGGTCAAAAGTTGTGCACTATAAAGGAGAAAGGTTTCCATTTGGGACGTCGAGCACGACTATCCTTTATCAAATACCAGTTAGTTCAGCTACAAATCATATGTAGTGTGAGAGTATCTTGCTGTGGCTTCCATACACTACCTTAGAAAAAACCTGCTCTAAGTTGTATTGGAATTCTATTGCCATGTGGATTGGGAAAATGCCACCGAAGTTGGGAGGATGAAGTCTAAATGTCAGGATTGTAATCCACTTTGTACAAGGTCAGTACGTATTGTATATGTAAACAATGACACACAAAATGCATAACAGACTTAGACTACCTTTTCTAACACGCTTACCTTTTTTGGTCTTTGTGGCTACCCAGCTTTGACATCAGTCTGGCCTGTGGGTGTGGCACAGTGGATGAGGCTCCTCCCACTGACGTGGTATTGGAGCTCTGTGCCAAGTTCGAGGACCTCCAAGTTCCTACGTAAGGCCTGTGTTTCGGGCACCTGGGGTGACGCTGAGAAGCTCATCCCCTACTTCCCCTTCATCGAGGACCAACCTTTCCGGGTATGGGGAGGATCTTCATTTCTTCTCAGTGGCTCATCTTTGTATTCCACCCTTTGACAGTGTCACTGAATCCTGCAATTTATAGCGTAGGGTTATGATTATAATATAGGTTATAGTGTGGTTATAGCATAGGGTTAGGTTTACATTGGAATAAACAGAAACATTTAATGTTGTTTCATACGATTAAGCACATTTTGAGAACACTGAAATAAAGTGTCAGGTGTCATTCAGGTTCAAGAAGGTAACACATGATGTAAGACTCACAATACAACAATATGGCTGAACTTCCTCCCCTCATTGTTTCTTCCCCAGATCGAGATCCAATGTGAACTACTGCGTTTCCGTGTATTTGTGGATGGACACCAGCTCTTTGATTTTTACCACCGGGTGCAATCCTTACTGGACATTGACACATTAAGGATTAATGGTAGTTTAACCATTACCAAACTCAGATAGAGGGAAGAAGGACTGTGTAGGATGCACCTTACAGAAGTGGTGATGGAACCTTGCCTCCCACAATCCTCACACTTAGCAACAATGTGGACATCGACTTGAAAGCAATGTCTTAGCCTCTTTGAGCCTCAGCTGACAAAATCGATTGCAAAGCAATGTTCTGTCCCTGGATTTTCTATAGGATGTAGCCTACCTATTTCTGTTAGTCGTGATTTATTTTTTGTTTCATGGTATTGAGTGCTGTTGGTTTGAGATGGTCATGAAATAAAAAAGCTTCCAGGGTAAAAAGAAAACTTTAAAAGATCAGAGATCTTGAGCAATACATTTTTTGGTGTTAATGAAAGCTCTCAGGAGGAATTACATACGCACACATACTGCTCTGAACATGAGGATGAAAATGACATTGAAATAAAGGACATAGTGTGTCCTTTATTTTTTAACATTTTGATTATATTGATGAACTAATATTGATTAACTTATAACTACAATATACTACATATTTCAGTATGATATAATATTTAAGTGTAATTGGAAATTAATAATTGAGTGGTTATGAAGTAATTCATAATTCTGTGGGGTATTATGCTTACACGGTGACCTTTCAGTTCTTCAATAATTAAATTACGTTTCTTTTGTATCATGGCATATTAGAATAATTTCATGAACTATGCCAGTAGATTATATTGCAGGGGCACAGGTTATTATTAAAGAGTAGAATGGTGATTTTCTATTCCCTCGCCTTGATGCTTGACAATGTCTGTGTATGTTGAGAAGCTCTTTCAGTGGCCTATTCATTTTCAATTAAAATATTTGAATGTGTCATAAATTAATCTGTTAATTTTGGAAATGTGGATTGTGGATTGTTTCAAATTGAAATGACTGAGGACTATTATAGGCCTAAAGAAAGGAATGCAGTACAGTATATTTTTGTTGCTCAGTTGACCAGATGGGACCTTGAATGGGAGACCTAAAAGAAGCCCCCAATTTAGTTGAGTCATTTTCTATTAAGGTATCTTTACCTTAACTCAAGTGTGACAATTGGGTACTACTCAGTATTACTACTGCCAGTGCAGATAGATTGTGGATGCAGATTATTCTCCACTCGTCCATGCGCTCCAGTATGCTCTGCTTCCAAAGTAGAGGAAAACCAAAAGGTCTTGTTGCATGCTGGGTAATATTCGGAGAGCGAAGGGGCCAAAGTAGAATCATCATCATAACCAGCTGACTCAACCTTAGCTAGTTGTCTCAGTCAGAACGAAACCACCTTGCTGTCTTGTTTTAAGTCTGAAAAGTGTCCACTTCATCTGAACCATGGGAATGAATGGTCAAGATATTAAGGTATGCCGAAACGTTTATTGGTAAGCAAGCTAGCGAGAGATGGGAGGACAACTTGATAGCTAGCTAACAGTTAGCTACAAATGCTTGTGTATTAGCAAACTAGCTAGCGAGCATCAAAACGACCTACTTAGCTACTTTGTCACTTCTGCCCTCGATCTCGAATCAATGCTAGTTTGCTATCCCATTCGTATAGACTGCCAAAGTTGTTGTTATTAGCTTGCTAGCTACGACATTTGTGCTGGCTAGTGGTAGCTAGCTACACTGGCTACGTATCTAGCCAGCTAGCTAGCTATCCCCCCTGCCTTCCCCATCTGATGGAGAGTAAAGTGTATGCCAGCCATGGCCTGTTTTCCATTCTAAGACTGGCTGGCACTTAACGTTATGGTAATTTAACTGTTAGTTAACATAATCAAAGTGATTTATTCAGCTAACGTTAGTTAACTATCTGGTTAACGTTAGCTATTTGGCTAGCAACTAATTTGCTTCCAGTTGTTAGCTACTGTAGCTACCTAACCAATCTTTGCTCGGCTAAAATTGAGCTAAATAGCTAGGTTGTGGGTTAAGTATATAGTAGGAAACAAATGATCATAGGGAGGGTTGCGTGTTCTCTTTTTGTTTACCCGGAGGTTTCTAGGTATTGGTCTGTCATCACCTGTCAGTTTTAGTCTTGTTGACAGACGGTCTAATTTGGTGAACGAATAGCTAACTAGCTGGACAGGACAGGGTGTTGGAGGACACCTGTTTCTGATGTGTTAATTAGTTAACAATGTTGTATTATAAACAGATTAATGTTGGATTATAATATGTTGTATTGTAAACATTCATGACCCATACTATATCATGCAATCATAGTGCCCATAATAAAACAATAGGCAGTGCTATTTGTTGTGAATAGCAATACAATAGCTATCATCAGATTATTTGCCTTTAATGCCATCTTGCTTTCTTACACAGTATCAGAAGCCACTTCAAGTAGCCTAGAGTTTTAACAATGTTTTAAATGCTTTCCAAGGTTCCATGTCAAGGCTTACTAGGCCTAAGATATCTAGTCAAGGCTTCGTGGACATGAATTCTCTGTTCTAAAACATTTGTGTCCAGTTTTGACTCAGAACTGTACTTTCAGCGCTCTAGTCTGGATGTGAGTAAAGTACAATTTAGGCTCAAGAGTGCATTGTGCAAGTTTAGCCTTGAGCATCCAAAAAGAACATCAATAGTTATTATTTTTCTGTGCCCTATGTCTGGTTTAGTGATGAATTTGAAATTGTCAAGGAAATGGATCACACCTGGACAAGGAAATGGATCACACCTGGACGCACAAAACGCCTAGGCTCTAAGTCTAATATTTCAAAAGGAAGCATTCTACATATCTTGACAGGCCTATGTCAATATACAAATACTACATGCACACAACCCTTAGGTCAATGCAAACACAAATTGGGTACAAAGTTCATTGGTTGAAGTAATTAGGCCAGTAGGATAAACACACAACATATTTGTACTGATTAAAGAAATTGTAGTTCATTTTCAGTTCTCATTTGCTACTATTTAGGTAGGTCCAGGTCGCAATTGTAAATGAGAACTTGTTCTCAACTTGCCTACCTGGTTAAATAAAGGTTAAATAAATTTTTTAAAAAAGGTCATAAGAAATGAGAGCTCAACATTGCCTTTCGGGCCTTTTCTACATGACAACGCCACTTTACTATTATCACTTAATTACTGTCAATTTGAAAACAATCTGTCCACTCTTCGCCTGGAGAGCTTTTGGTAATTTAATTTAGGTTAAGGCTGAAGCAACACACCGTGCAAAGAAAACAGCCTAGATCCTAGACTCCATCAGAGACCACTTCTAGGTCTGTAGGCTAACATGTTGTCATTTTGTATATTCAGACATTTTAGCCTTCAGAAATCAGGTTTAAGAGAGAAATGAAATTGCTTGCATTTATGTGCCCTTCATTGTTTCAGTCACAATGACTAGTGTCTTCCCCTCTAGGTGTAACCTCAAGGCGTAGTGTGACTGCTTTAGGACCATGGAGCCGGATGTGATCCGCATGTACTCCTCCTCCCCACCCCCAATGGAGGATGGAGCTGAGGAAGAGGACGACGAGTTTGGGGACTTTGGGGGCTTCTCTGGAGTTCCGACCAGCGCCAGCTTCACTGAGTTTGACACCCCAGCGACCTTCAACCAGACCGCAGCCTTGGCCGCCACCTCACCACCAGAACTCCTCAACAATGGAGGGGTGGTTGGGTTGTCAAAACTCAGCTCAAGTCCCATGGGAAGGGGTCCTGTGGTCAAGCGCTCCAATTCCAAGTCAAATGGTGTCGTGCCGGGAGGCTGCCAGTACGACTGTCCTTCAGAGAGAACTGTGAATGTGGAGGAGTTAAAAAAGCTTGCCGACCACACTCGAGCCAATAATCATTCTACCTCCCTGGACATATCTGGGAGGAGTCAGACTGACAACATAGACAAGCCTGTCGATTGCAAAGGTGCGGTCCCGGAAGTTCTGACCAACGGCTTTGCTACTTTTGAAATAGAGGGAAGCACATCTTTGCAGAATTCGATCCACTCTAAAAAGAAAGGAACCACCATAGAGTGTGCAGACGACTGCCCTCCCAGGAGCCCCGAGGACGACTTTGCGGATTTCTCGGCCTTTTCTAACGCAGACGTTCAAGGAGTCTCCAGCAAGGTGACAAACCGCACCAGCGAGAACTTGGACAATCGCAACAGGGACGAACGGCTGGCAGAGGACGCCTGCCAGCAACAGAGGCAGCAGGTGCACTCTAATGTAGAACAGGGAATCAGCTCAGGGGACATTGTCAGGGACACTCACATTATAACTGGATCCAACGACATTGCTGGCTCTGATTCTCTATCGCACCCTGCTGAGGCTCGAGACACTGGCGAAGGCTTGAGCAACGGGGACGGGGGCTTTCAAAGAGACACTGCTAACTCTGAACAAAGGAACGTAGAGCCGGACTTTGCACACAAGCACTCTGCTACTGAGGTGGTTATTAGTGAGGATTCTGCCCCAGAGGAGGTTTGTAGTGAGGATTCTACCCAAGAGGTGGTTTGTGGCGAGGACTCTGCCTCTAAGGCACTTTATGTTGACAAACCGGTTGCCCAGAATGGTGTGATTTTGGAGCAGTTGGAAGAGGAGGTGGAAGAAGAGAAGGCAGGTGTCAGTGAAAACCGGGTTTTCCCCAATATAGACGATGAAGATGGGAATGGCGAGCAAACAGACGAGAAGCCGGGGTCCGGAAACGAAACAGAAACAGAAACTGAAACGTCTTTCGGCCGACCTCTGTCCACGGATGCCCTTGAGGAGTACGGCGACATCAGCACGACGGGCTCGGTGCCCACGCCGCCGCTCCAAGAGGAGACGGCCACGCCTGCTGACCACAGCCAGCTGCTGGAGGACGACGACGACGGTGAAGACTTTGGTGACTTTGGAGACTTCGGGGATGTGGGCTCTTTTAGCGGACAGGGCTTTGCTGAATTTGACCAGCCAGAGTTGCAACTAGAGGAACAACCTGCACCTCTCACACAGGAACTAGTGGACAACGACTTTGGTGATTTTGACGCCCCCAACTGCCACACTGGTGGTGGGAAGGCAATTGAGAACGAAGATGGGGGGAAGTTTACAGATTTTCCCGGCAGCGACAGTTTTGCCGACTTTAGCTCGGCTCCTGTTGGTGCGGACCCTGATGAGGATGCTGGTTGGAATGCCTTTGAGCCTGAACAGGGTCAAGAGGAGGGCGATTCCTGGGCTGCATTTGGAGAGGAGCCGACCACCACTGCTCCTTTGGAAACGGGTGAAGACGAGTGGCAGGAGAGTGAGCCTGTAGCAGCCCGTCCATCCAGCAGCCATCAGATCAGTAGAAGAGACAGTCAATCTGTAAGTTTTTCTGTGCGAGTTTGGCCACTCAGGGTTTGAACTCGGTTCTCCCGTGCACCACAATAACATATTACGCCTCTGAGCTAAAGGCTCAGGGAGCCAATACAAGTTGTCAAGTCTCAGGCAAGATAACTCTGAACCACCTCTGTAGCATTCAGAAATGTAGCATACTTGACAGGAAGGTAGTGGTGTTTAAAAACCCATCTTACTGTAATCGAAGGCGCCCTATTGAATGTTGTTGTATTGTACTATCCAGGAAAAGTATGCTCAGTGACACTCTTAGGGGAATTCTGACGCTCTCGGGACGTTTATCACTAGAGTGGTAGAGAGCCGTACACGTGTCCTCCCTTAGGAATGTGACCAGACAGGGAGTTCCACCTTTTCAAGTACATACCATTTAACAATGCCCCTCCTTGTCCTTGCTAGTGGAGTCAAGCACGACGACTTATTCCAGATTTGAAATGTGTTGATTGAATCACGTCAGTGTTAGTCATTGTTGAACATAATAGAATGCAGCTTTATTGTCCATCGAAGCTCAAATATGAATTTATGTCGTCTGTCTATTGTATTGTGCATCTCCTGTACAGCAATGAGGCTAGCTGCCAAACGTGGTAACAGAAGACTTATTCAACCCGTATCTTATTCAGCAATATTGATTGTTATAACGTGTTTGTTATGTCACTGAGCCAGTCTCTTATTCAACAACGTTGGTTGTTATCATGTGTTTGTTATATCAGGCGGCGCTTTGCAGTCGGCTAGAGAAGCTTTTTCAGGAAATGTTCCCCGACGCACCTGCCCCGCAGGTGGGGGTGGAGGTGGTCCCTCTCAAAACCCTGCTGGAGCCTCCTGCGAGGTTACAGCAGGAAGAGCATGAAATGAAGAGCGGTATGCCAGACAATGGGTGAGAGAAATACCCCCCTTTTTAATGAGGGCTGGGACGGTACCAGTATTGCAGTATTTTTTTTCCATGGCAAAAATAAAACACGAAGCGGGCCAAACTCTTTGATCCATCATAACCTGCTGTATGTAAAATATTGTGTGCTATAACTTTGAAAATAAACAAATGTGACTCTGGATGACAACGTAATTACGTTTGTTTCCAACATTAGGGCTGTTTTCCTAAAGAAATTAAACCGCTTCGTGTTTTGTTTCCTTGCCACGATACTAACGGGTATCAGGATACTAGTGTCGTCCCGACCCTAATATCCCATAACTACACACAATCTCATCAATACTCAGAAAGACTCACCAGGTCTGTTCTATCTTTTTTTATACAACACAAATACACTGTTACTGTATACTATGCGGTCAAGAATTTTTGCGTATTACTATGACGTATTTAAAATAAAAATAAAATTACATTCCTGCTTTGTCATCGTCGTCTGTTGCTACAGGGACGTGTTGTGGAGGCAACTGCTGGACATCCACGAGGCGTTTGGCCTGCGACACCAGTGGGGAGGCTCGCACAGCAACAAGACACTACTCTGCTCCCTGGGCATCGACATTAGGAACATTGTGAGTTCTGCCGCCAGTCAGCAGTCATCACATTGTCTGTATCTCAAATGGCACCTTCCTGCTGTAACTCATAGGGCTTTGGTCAAAAGTAGTGCACAATATAGGGAATAGGGTGCCATTTGGGACATGCCACTCTCCCCCTTTCTGTGACCTTTGTCCTTTTTTTATTAATGGCTCTGCTAAAAAAACACGAACCATGATTGTATTGCGAGAATGTTTTGACTTCTCTTCTGTCAAATGAAAAAGGCTGTTTGTAAGACTATTTGCAGCAGAGAGCGGACGAATGATTGTGAAATGTGCTCTGTGTTTCCCCACAGCTGTTCACAGGTCAGAAGAAGCAGCCAGTAATAGTTCCCATGTATGCTGCCAGCCTGGTGAGTTAACTATGCGCTGCAAGGATGCATTCATCTCCCCCTTCAAACCACCTAATCGCTCCCTCAATTGTTTTTGCCCCTCTTGTAGAAACGGACCAAGACGCAAATTAACCCAAGGATTATAAAAAAAATTTTTTTAACGTTTTTTAAATTCTGGTGACATTTCTGTCAACTGGTTGCAAAAAGTTTTTCACTGGCATATCCTACAAATATATGGTTTCAACTTTCCGGGAACCTTCCCAAATTCCCAGGTTTTAAACAGAATATCTCAACCCAATACACATACCAGTATTTAGTACGTTTAGGATGTAACCCTGCCTCTCTGTTACCTAGGGCATGCTGGAACCCACCAAAGAGCCAGTAAAACCCATATCAGCGGCAGAGATGATCACGTCCATAGCACAACAAGCACCTCCAGTGGCCCCGGCAGAGATCATAAGCACTAGTCCACCAGACACAGCCCAGGTTGGACTCCTACATTGAATCAGTATGGTCCTTTTGGGGTACAATGTTTGGAATTTTGATGTTTTGTGTTTTTTCAGGCCTTTATTTAGATGCATTTCTTCTCATCAGTATTATGAGTATATACCAGGGCTCTCCAACCCTGATCCTGGAGAGCTACCATCCCGTAGGTTTTCAATCCAACCCTAATATAGCACATCCGATTCTAATAATTAGCTGGTTGATCAGCAGAACCAGGTTAGTTACAAAACTGGGGTTGGGGCGAAAACCTAGAGGAGAGTTGCTCTCCACCAACAGGGTTAGAGAACCCTGGTGGTATATACTGTATTGCAGAGGAGGCTGGTGGGAGGAGCTATAGGAGGACGGGCTCAATGTATTGACTGCAATGGCATAAATGGAACCGTGTCGAAACATATGGTTCCACATGTTTGACTCTGTTCCCTTTATTCCATTCCAGCCTTTACAATGAGCCCGTCCTCCTATAGCTCCTCCCACCAGCCTCCACTGCTGTATTGGCTGTAAGGCCAATTGTCACAACTGTATACAATGAATAGAGAGAGTGTGTTTATATATATATATGTTCTACGGTAATTGGTCTAATGTAGAACCTGAGGTGTTTTTCAAACAAGTTATACAAAAGTTGAGTTCCTGCCCCACAAGATGCGCAGGCATTGCATCAACCCATGGTAGCGTGCCACGTCATCGATTGTGCAGCTGGGCATCATATGGGTCGCGTTCCCCTGCTCAGACATTGCATGCATCATCCAATGGTTGGGTGCCACATCTTCGACTGTGTCATCGACTGACGGATTGCTATAACAATATAACGTTGTAAAATATGGCATCGGTCCGCAATGTAGTCTGGTAGGAACTCAACCTTAGACTGCTGAGTTGTTGTAAGGGTAGAAGCCAGGGGAGGACGGCTCATATTAATGACTGGAACGGAGTGAATGGAATGGCATCAAACCAAGTGTTTGATGTATTTGATTCCATTCCACTGATTCCGTGAGCCTGTCCTCCCCAATTAAGGTGCCACCAACCTCCTTTGGTAGAAGCAGTCCATTAGCAGGCCTCCTGAACATCTGCATGGGCGAATTACCTGTTGACAAAGCTGTTCGCTTTTACTGAGTGTCTCCACCTTCTTCTGAGCTGGTTTGTTCCCTCTCCTCACCAGGAAGCGCTCCCGCCCGTCCAGTTTGACTGGAGCAGCAGTGGCCTTACTAACCCCCTGGACGGTAGGTCCCTCCCCCAAACCACCTGCTGAGTTAATGAACCATTGTCTCTTTCCAGAGCTAACCTATTCCTTTTTTCCACCACTCAAACTGTTTTGTCCAAACACACAAGCCGCCTAGACCTGTTTTTGCCTGTTGTCTTCCGTTAACATCCATGGAACAACATCGTCTGATGTTTACTTCATCAACCATTGGTCATTACATGTTACAGTTTTACAGAGTTACGTGGATTTTGCTGTGAGGACTATAGTATAAGATTACAGAAAATTCTTATCTTACATGCTCTAAGATTTTGTGTATTTCATTGCCATATTGGACCATTTCTGATTTCACTTGTCATATCCAGACGCATAAAACATATTTATCTCATCAAATCTTCTCCTTATGCCTTTTGTTGTTAGCAACGAATCAAATTATTTTGCAATTTAGCTAAATGACCTGCACGGTTCATGCTACAAAGCCATGATGGCCGTTCATGCTTCAAAATGTCCACACAGATTTTTCATTAACCGGTAGATAGAATCTCACTATTTTCTCATTAACACAGCTATGTCAGTTAGCTTGCCCTGGGTCATGTTCATTAGGCATCAAACGAAATAAAATGGAGTCCCTGGATTTAAGAAATTCCTGAACTTAAGCATAATTTTCAGTTGCAAAAATGTCTTCAAACATTTCTTGCCCACTGAACATGACCCATGTGCTCTTTCTTTGTAACTAATAATAATGACCAGCTCAGCTGCATGTCTTCTAAGTGCGTCTCTTTCCTGACTACTTCTTCTGTGTTATAACCCACTGCCGCCTCGGTCTGCCTGTTTGCTATGTTGAATGTCAAGCGAGCGGAGGCTCGTCTCTGCTCAACCTCGATTTCTTTGGGCCCGTGGAGGACTCTGGCCCAAGCAGCTCCACCTCCATCCCAGGTCAGCACAGGAAACTCCAACCCCATGACTGCCAGACTCTTTCATACATTTGTCTGAATCCCAAATTGACTGTAAACTCTATTCAGAGACCAGAGAGGATTGGATCGGGGTAAACAATACAGTGATAATTCCAGCTATCTAATCATAAGGCAAGGTGGATCTACTATCATTATATGGCTTACATCCATTGAATCCTCTGAGGTCTTCACAGGTACACAAGGTGTAGAGGTCTAGGAGTCCATTTGGGATAAGTCCTTATTCTTTCCCCGATTCCTCGTGTCCTCTTACCTCTCTGTCAAAATGCACCAGGGGAGGTCAGAGAGGAGGAAGCTTGGATCTTCTCCAATGAGTTTTGGGAAAGAGGAGAGGACTGAGGGACAATGCGAGGAATCGAGGAAGGATGCTTGTGAAAGAGCCTCTGCCGTACTCACAGATTTCTCTTCTACTATTTGTTTTAGATTTATTTGCTTAGATACTGACCTCACTAAATCAAGCTCTTCTTTTTTCTGAGTGTTAATATTACCAACTGAATCAAACACTGAATCAAAATATTTGGGAATTGGCTACACTGTTTAATAAAGGGCACCCACCTCCCTTGTTTTGAGTGGAATATTAGACTGTGTATATGTCTCAACTAGCTCCCTATTCCGTATATAGTGCACTACTTTTGACCAAAGTAGTGCACTATATAGGGGATAGGCTGCCATTTGGGATGCAGACATTATAATGTGTTTGTGTGGTTAGGTGTGGACCCGGAGCTGTACGAGCTAACAACTGCTAAACTGGAACCCTGTGGCTCTGGGAGTCGTGTGGCTGACGCCTTCGCCCGCCTTATGTCTACTATGGAGAAGACCAGCACCTCTACCAGGTTGGTCTATTACTGCACCTCAGACCAGCACCTCTACCAGGTTGGTCTATTACTGCACCTCAGACCAGCACCTCTACCTACCAGGTTGGTCTATTACTGGACCTCAGACCAGCACCTCTACCAGGTTGGTCTATTACTGCATCTCAGACCAGCACCTCTACCTACCAGGTTGGTCTATTACTGCATCTCAGACCAGCACCTCTACCAACCAGGTTGGTCTATTACTGCACCTCAGACCAGCACCTCTACCTACCAGGTTGGTCTATTACTGCACCTCAGACCAGCACCTCTACCAACCAGGTTGGTCTATTACTGCACCTCAGACTAGACTACCTCAAAAAGGTATGCATGCAGGGCCGTGCACAGACCTTTCAGGGGGAAGGTGCTCAAAATTACCCCCCCCTTAAACAAAATAATCTACTTTCATAAACTCTGGCGAAGGCCGTGAGGCCGATACATAAACGTATTAAATATCAGTGATACTACCAAGAGCAGTGTGCGGTTTCCTTTTTCCTTCATATAATTCATATATTGAAATTCACAACAGACTAACTGCCTCTAGCACACTTTTGTAACATATTTTACCATATGCCTATTTATTTCTGCAACACGCTCACTCTTCACAAATTGTAAGCAAGCTACATCACAGTGCCTCCTAAAGACATGATTGACATCGGGAAAAGAGGGTGGGCTATCAGCTGATCGTTGATGATTGGTGTAAATCTGCTAGTTAGCTAGCTCGATTATTATTTTACACATTTTACTCAAGCGCACAAATTATTGAAGTGACAGGCTACTTTGACACTGAGCATCAGAGATCAATAAAGATGACCGTGTCATAAATCCATCAATAGCTTAGGCCTAAGTGTGTGGAGACACATATTGTACAATATGATGAGGAAATGATAGTCCTAAAACGGGGTGGCAAACTTGACGACGTCACGACGACCTGGAGCAGTGGGTTCAGAACAACAATTACAAAAACGATTAAAAAAAAGGGGGGGGGGGGCAGGTGCTCAGGCACCGGTAGACCGCTATCTGCACATGCCTGTATGCTTTGGATCAAAACGTCTGCTGAATGGCATATATTACAAATGGCACCCTATTTCCTTTATAGGAACCTTTGACCAAAAGTTGTACATTATAAAGGGAATAAGGTGCTATTTGGGATATGGCCAGAGTCTATTGCACCCATTGGAGATGGAGAGTAGCAAAACAATACAAATCCAGAGTTCTAACTTAACCAACATCTCACTCCCAAACATGAAATCAAGTTTTATTTGTCACATGTGCCGAATACAACTGGTGTAGACTCTACAGTGAAATGCTTGCTTACAAGCCTTTCCCAGCAATGCAGAATTTTTAAATATTAAATAGTTACACGAGGAATAAAATGCACAATAAAATACACCCGAAAGGAGCTATATACAGGGAGTACCAGTGCCAGATCAATTTGGATCTATATACAGGGAGTACCAGCACCAGATCAATTTGGATCTATATACAGGAAGTACCAGCACCAGATCAATGTGGATCTATATACAGGGAGTACCAGTACCAGATCAATGTGGATCTATATACAGGGAGTACCAGTACTAGATCAATGTGGATCTATATACAGGGAGTACCAGTACCAGATCAATGTGCAGTAATTGGGTAAGTAATGATGCTATAAAGAGGATGACGTCAATATATTTGCCATTAGTTAGAGCTAATACTTTTTAAGTCAAAAGTTAAATGGCGAACAGACATAAACAACCCTGGTATATATGGCTGGAATGACTTGAACCACATTCTAGTGGTGACCCTTTGAAACAGTTGGTCCACTAGATGGAGACAGATTTTCTAACGCCTCTGTCGGAGCCCCTTACATCAGCATGCAGACAGGATGTAGACTCAGCAAAAAAAGAAACGTCCTCTCACTGTCAACTGCGTTCATTTTCAGCAAACTTAACATGTGTAAATATTTGTATGAACATAAGATTCAACAAACTGACACAGAAACTGAACAAGTTCCACAGACATGTGAGTAACAGAAATTGAATGTGTCCCTGAACAAAGGAGGGGGGGGTCAAAAGTAACAGTCAGTATCTGGTGTGGCCACCAGCTGCATTAAGTACTGCAGTGCATCTCCTCATGGACTGCACCAGATTCCACAGGTGCATGTTCATTAATTGTTTATGGTTCATTGAACAAGCATGGGAAACAGTGTTTAAACCTTTTACAATGAAGATCTGTGAAGTTACTTAATTTGTAAAAATCTATCTTTGAAAGACAGGGTCCTGAAGAAGGGAAGTTTCTTTTTTTTGCTGAGTTTATATGGGAGTGAGACAGACACATCTGTAGTAGCAACCAGAGAGAGCTTGCTACATCTTGGCTCTTTCTCAATTCTCTTTCCTTGATTTCTCGTGTCCATTTTTCTCCCCTCTGACCTTCTCCAATGCGTGTTGAGAAGGATGTGAGGAAAGAGGGCACAAGGAATCGAGGAAAGAGATTTAAGAGGCGAAGTCCATTAGAATCTGACTGTGGCACATTCATTTAGTGAAGGGGGAATGTATGTGTCCCAAATGGCACCCTATTCCCTATGCACCTCGGTCAAACATAGCACACCCCAAAGGGAATATGGTGCTATTTTAGGATGCATCCTATGTCTGTGTTTTCCAATAAAAATGGTGTCCCTCTCCTTCTCTCGGATTCTGCAGAAAGCCCCGTAAAGAAGAGAACCTAAGTGAGGAGGCATTGAAGGTGATTGCAGGGTTACCAGACCTGTCCTTCATGCAGGCCAAGGTGCTGATGTTCCCCACCACGTTAACCCCCCTGGGCTGCTCCTCTGACCCTGACCACACACCTGACTGATCCCCCCCCCCTTCTCTTTTCCTTATCACTGTCTGTCATTCTATCGCTATATCATGAAGTTATCATTTTTGCTTCCATGCCTTCATTGTTTTGTCATTTTCTCCCTTTTATTTGTTATTTTCAGTTTTAATCAAGTGAAGCATTTACCGATTGTCCTTGTGAATGGAGAATGGTTAGTCAGACCGGGACTAGGCTAAGCCTGTAAAGCGAAGCTTCGTCAATAGCAGAACAAGAGAACATATTAAAACAGTTTGTTTAACTTCTAGATCAAGGTCCTAGAGAGGTCATTTGTTAATAATAGGAGAATCAATGTGTACATAATCAGGGACGAATTGCGTTGTTTTTCGAAGGTGGCTTTTACGTGTGTCAATGTTCATCTTTGAATGGAAATGAAACACTGGTTGAACCTCTTCAAAGGGAGGCGGGATATACACTGAGTATACAAACCATTAGGAACACCTTCCTAATATTGAGTTGCACTTCCTTTTGCCCTCAGAACAGCCTCAATTCGTTGGGGCATGGACTCTATAAAGGTGTCAAGCGTTCCACAGGGATGCTGACCCATGTTGACTCCAATGCATCCCACAGTTGTCAAGTTGGCTGGCACACACATACACAATCCATGTCTCAATTGTCTCCAGGCTTAAAAATCCTTCTTTAACATGTCTCCTCCCCTTCATCTACACTGATTGGATTTAACATGTCTCCTCCCCTTCATCAACACTGATTTGAAGTGGATTTAACAAATGACATAAAAATAGGATCATAGACCGACCAGGTGAAAGCTGTTTTGTTCACTCAGTGTATGACTATACAAATATATGACTTGAAACCACACTGCCTGCAAAATCCAGCTGAATGTTTTTTTCCCCTGTTGTGTTAATGGCCTCAGTTTTATTTTGTCATTTTTACATAGGGCCTAGATTTCTTAACCCATGGCTAAAAATGCGCTGTTAATGTATGCTCATTCTTTTAAGTCCGCGATTTAACCGTAGACCGTTTTTTTTCTTATTGGTGCAGTCCATAAAAATGGCAGTATGTCACAGATAACTGTTTTGTGTTGAATTCTTTTAACTTTTTTTCCTGATTTGGGGACGGTTGGTAAAAAGGGGGAGATCATGTTTTATTGGTTTAAACCACTGACAGAATCATAGCTGGTCTGAGTGAAGGTCGGCCTACATTACAAGGGAATAAGGGACCAATTTCTGCTTCCACGTGTCTGGTTTTACACTTATGAAGTGCTTTTTAAAATTTTGTTGTCATTCTCTACCAATTATTTTATTTTTTTGCGATTTGTTTTACCACTGTCAACCTGTTCCCAGGAGGATTTTGCACATTGTAAAGATGAAATGGATGTAATCATAGTTCACTGTGGCTTTAGACTGTGTACTATGGACTGTAAAATGTATGGGGAAAATTCCTATGGAAAAAATGATTAACTTGAAGAGCCTGTAAAAAGGTTACTTGCATGCCCGGGTTCTTATCAAACTTAAGTGTGTAAATTTACTTTTAGTGTACACAAATTAAAAATAATTTAAGAGAAAGTGCTCAATGGTCCTTCATGTTCCATTACTCCTCCCAACAGGGAATGAATGAACAATGAATTCATACAGGAGTCTCGTGCATTTTGTATTTGCTAATTAACTCTTGAGTGGGCCTTTAAAACCAGGCCTAGAGAAACAATGTTCATATACGGTTTTAATTCCTAGCCATTGGTCTTGGTCACTCGTGCTGAAAGGGAACGTCTGGGTAACAGTGTGGTCTTACGAAGAGGACACAACACACTGGACTTGGGGCCAGGACTCTAGCCAGCTTGACCAGCAAACAACCATCCAACTTGTTTTAGACTGGGTACCAAAAAAACAATGCTTGGTGTCTAGGGGTCCAAGGACTGTCCATAACCTGTGTACAGAAGAGCAAGCATGGACAGGTATAAGCATGTATATAGGTATGTACCCTGAGGCAGGCAGCTTCTAAATGCTGACCACCTTGGTCAGTCAGCTGAGGTGATGGCAAGTATAAAGAAATCAAAAAGGTCCATCAAAAGGGACTTGGATCTCATCAGTCCAAAGGGTTTTGAAAAGGACAGGAGTCGTCAAGGGCCTTCTCAATTCCTGTGTTCTTTCTCGCCTCATTTTGAAAAAGGTCAAAAAGGTAAGAGGTGGGGAGGAGAGGGAACGTCGACGGAAATGTGCTCGTTTGAAATTAGATCGTCCTTCACTCGTCATCAGGCAAATGACATTTACAGGGGTGGATCACAAAATGTGTAAAGTGGAAGTTTAATGCAATACATTTTATAGATAAAATAGCATTGTTTTTAAACGTGCATGATTTTCTAACTCTGACAATACAACAGCTGATTCAAAGGGGGTGTGGCGGATACACTGGTGCTTTCTGTCAAAAGGAGGCTATCGAGGTGAGGAATGTATTCCGTTTGCCTACTAACGAAATCACACTCGAACCACATTGGTTTTCAGGTCACGGAGGACAGACTCTTGCCCAAACGAGAAAACCCCAAGGAAATTCACCCATGGCACCCGGAAGTCTTGAACCAAAGAGTGCAGACTAGCCCTGCCCTTTATCAACTCCAAACAGGAAATTACCTTTGATAGTATAACCTGACATTGGAGCGCAACCAGACCATGGCATACAGGCCACTAGTAATCATGAGCAATGGTATTCAACTCTTACTTTACGAGGTCTGGAGCCTGCTGGTTCTGTTCTACCCGAATTATTTGCACACACCTGGTGTCCCAGATCTAAGTCCGTCCCTAATTAGCAGTGGAACTGGATATGAGGTCCAGAGTTGAGTTTGAGGGTTATAGAGTGAGTATTAGTTCAAATGGAACACATGCTGAGAACTGTTGACATTTCATTTCAATTTATTGTATAAAATTAATCTACAAAAGTAAAACTGCATTAAAGTCATATGCACATTTATACATAAAAATAGTCAGATATTTCCAACCAATTAATACATATTGCATAGAAGAAGGCACAGATTCAAGGTCAGTGATAAATACAGCCGTTCTTGAAAACAGGTCAACTTTAAAAAATTTAAAAATTGGCGAGATGACTGGAAATTTGCTGACCACATTTGCTTCAATTTTTTTAAATAATAATAATGCAAAGAATAGAAGAGGTAAGCAGCAGAAATGGATTTGCCACTGACTGACAAGAGAAATGCTTTGTTTTAAAGGGCTTTGGATTACTATAGTCACCACTGACAAAGTAGTTGACTGTTTCCCGACTGATCGATTGCCACAAATACCGGAGACATAGCCCAATACACAAACACACACACTGACTTACAGCATTCACTTCCCTGAAAAACAAAAGGGTAAAATATATTACACAGCATTTCGTCACACATTACTAGCATAATTTCACTGCATGTTCTGTACAACCCAAATGTTAGTGTCATGTTTGAATAAATATCTGTACACCAGAAATGGATGATAATAAATAACTTCACAACCACTTAGTACAAATGATTTTGTCTGCAATTGTGTTTGAACTGTGAACTTAAAGACCATACAAGGTTACCCTTGTATTTCACTTGATATCCTTTTGAGTCAGATCAGTTGAGAGTAAATTCAAAACATGCCATTCAGGAAAAGGAGACGTAGTCCATCTACAAATAGAGAGTTGAAGGCTCACAGATGATAAATTCAACTAACAAATTATGAATAATACATTAAAATAGAGAGAGAAAAAAACTTGAATGAGGCCTATGAAAAATTCTATAACATTGATAAGCTGTCCATATACAAAATATTGTTAAAGTACCCTCAATTTGGACGCATCAGTGTATACCTATGGTGCTGTATGCAAAAGCTGTATATAAATTCACTCTCTGCATTTGGAGAAGAGAGAAAATGTATGGCTGTGTTGATAAACAAAAAAGCTATATAAAATCAAGGAACAGAGTAGTACAGACAAAGGCACTCAAATAAATGCATTCCATACAGTATATTCAACATTGTTTCCATTTTGGAAAGGCGAGCACAACGCATGCACAGTGTAGTTAAAACGTCTCTGGTGAAGTCTGTTACATTTCTTACAATTTCCGGACAACAAAAAAATTAAAAAAGTTTAACATTTCGCCGCCTACGGCACTTTTTATCCGGTTTGTCGTGTTTATTAGGGCACACTGTAGCAAAACACTTCAAAATAATTTCTTATTGGACAAGCAACTTGCTGTTTCACTCAGTTTTCCTCTGCTTTGTGCCTATTGAACACGACCCCGATGTCAGTCAAGACCCCACCAGGACTTCCATAATGTGGTCGAGCTCAGCCAGGTCCATTTTGAAGGGCTGGTTTTGAGCCAGAGGGGGAGAGCCCACCCCTCCCCCGCTGTAACTGGACAGAGTCTTGACCAGGTCGTCTGCAGTGACCATGGGGGTCGTTTTGGACACCCCCAAGTTCGGCGGTACTGAAGAGGCGCCGCAGGGGGGGTTAAAGTCATACATGGAGGTGTCGATGTCCGTGAATAGAATGTCATCCAGAGCAAAGTCAGTGAGGAAGCCACCGGAGGAGGGCGACAAGTCTGCTGGGGCGCTGGGCGGGTCTGCCAACACGTTTTTTGCAGCCTGACCATCGTCCAGCAAGAGCGACTCCTTGTCCTTTGGGTTGTATGTCCTCCCTTCCTCTTTCATGTCCATCCCTGCTGGTAGAGAGGGTGGGGGCTGGGGTGAAGGTGGAGGAGACAAAGGTAGGGAGGAGGTAGTAGAGGTTGTCACTGCGATGGGGCACAGCTCCTCGATCTCCTCCAAAGCTGAGGAGAAGCTGTCCTTGGCGGGTGGTGGGGGAGGCGCTGACGGTCTCGGCGAGAGAGGGTGGTGACCCAGGGGGTGGGGTGAGGACGGCGGCAAGGCGAAGAACAGTGGTGGGTCGTCCTCCAGGAGCGAGGCCGGGGTCAAACCAGAATCCAGCGACGACAGCGGCGAGAGGGGCGGGGAGAGGACGCCGCTGAACGTGGATGACGGAGCTTCATGGTAGCCCTCGTCCTCGGTGATGTTCGGCGCCGGCGGCGGGACGGCGAAGAAGAGTGCGCGCAGCCCCGCGCCTCCTTCCTCTTTGAACTCGTGGTGGATGCGGCGGATGACGTTGTTGATGAGCACGCGGCGCTGCAGGGCAGGCTCGGTGGCGGGCGTCCGCGCCGGCCCATATAGCTTCATCAGGGAGATGTTTAGCACCGTCTGGCGCTGCAGTGTGTAGTTAATCCTGGAGTGGCTGCCCGCGGCCCTGGCCGCTGACGTGAGGAGCGCCTTGCCCTCCTCCAGGCCGTCCTCATCCAGTTTGCGCTTCACACCGTTACCCAACATATATCTGTGGGAGAGAACAGAAACAAGGTGTCAGGAGCAAAACATTGCATATGATTCCTTTTTCTTCACATGTGAACGAGTGAGTAGTAGTCAGTGAGGCACAGCTATGTGAAAGAATGACTGCTAGAGACGTAACAAAACAAAGTGAGAGATGTCAGTTACACTTGTACGTGATAAGTTTTTAAAATTAACCAACATCTGTGAGAGGAAAAACCCCCAGTTCATAGTTTCATCAGCAACACAACAAGCGGAAAACATCCACTTCTCACTCAAACAAGACGAGTTTCCTGGAAGCAGAGGGGCTTCCTCGCAAACAGTGACAAGAAATGAGACGAGCAAGCAATGAACACAACACACATGCTCAGCGTCAGTGTATGGGGGGGGGGGCGCCAGGAGGGGGTTTTGGTGTCAGCTGACCAGACGGCATCAGCTGACTAGGTGGGTGGCAGCAAGTTCTGACAAATGTGCCTGCGTCCCAAATGGTACCCCGTTCCCTACATAGAACTCTGGTCAAAAGTAGTGCACTATGGGCCCGTGTCAATAGTACTACACTAAATAGGGAATAGGGTGCCATTTGGGACGCAGGCAAGCTCCCAACTGAACCACCTGACTCCATCAGAACACGGCGCTAACAGACGTGCCAGCACAGGAAACTACCGACTTCCTGCCCGGACATAGCACAGAAAACAGGCAGAAATGGACCTGCTGTTTTATCGATTTACACTCAAAAATGGTCACATTGGGCTTATTTATTTATATATATAGATCTCACACACACACAGAACTAAAATATAAATGCAACATGTTAAGTCTTGGTCCCATGACCTGAAATAAAAGGCAGTTAGAATTGGGTATGTCCTTTTAGGTGAAAATTGGGGAAAAGGGGTTTCGATCCTTGTGAATGTTGACTTTTTTTTTGGGGGGGGGGGGGGGGGGGGGGGGCTTTGGCAGTTAATTGAAAAACATTCTCACAGTATTTTTGATTGTCTTCTCAACTCACCATCACATACTTTTAATGTAGGACTATGACAGTTAATTGATCATTTGTCTGACATGATGAATCTTCTCACCACCACTAATGAGATGGGTGTGCTTAAGGCATGTCGCGTAGGAGCTTCTCAAAGTCAGGGGGCGTGGTCGCACCTCATCTCCACTGTCACAGCCAACCTGGACCGACATTTGGTTTTAATGCAGACGAGAGCACTGATAGTGCTTTCAAGACAACTGGGAACTCTGAGAAATATGGAGGCAAAATCATGACGTCAGTGATATTCAGGTCAGACAGCCGGAGATCTAGAAAGAAGCCGGAGTCGCTGAGTTGGAATTCCGAGATGGATGACTGTTCAAATACATTTCCCTCCCCCCATATTTTTGGTTTGTTCTCCCCCGTCCCACACTTTTGAAAGAGTCGCTCTCTAATAATAATAGTTCTCTGAATCGAATCCACTGCTCACGCATCTGTAGAATGTTTTTCCCCTGCATGCTTGCGTTCAGTTTCCCAAATATGTCTGTTACATAGGCAAGGAGACACTATATTCATTACACAGAAAGTCAACCAAGTCGGTTTTCTTTTACATCCATTGTGAATGACGACAGTTCCTCTCTCAATGCAGAAAATCTTTCCAGCTCTCCCCCTCAATAACCACCAAGCCTCGATGTGAAATAGAACATTGTCGTGCTCTGATCCGATATCTCCACATAGTTTTGCGAACAGACATGCGCGCAGTGGATGTGGTTTGATGTAGTTTACAATCAATGTTACCTGCTGCGGTATATCCGAGTTCTGTGCTCCGCTCTTTCGTCGCCAGTTGCTCTCGGTGTATCATACAACGTGTCCACATTGCAGAGGGAGACTCATTCATAACTAGAGTGCAGAGGCCTGCCCGCCATAGATGGAAGCCCCATCTGTGCAAAAACCCACCATTCGATCCCATTGGACCTTTTTTTGTTGTCAATATAGCCACGCAGCACACTGAACATCCCCTGTGACGTTTCATGCCCGGGAATCATGAGACAGAACAATATGTCCTCGTGAAGAGCATCCCTCGACATGTATAGCGAACAAAAGTCAATGCATGGGCATCTCAGCCCTTACACTGTTTTCACCATATCAATTGCGCCTGGTAATATCAAAGTCTGCAGTAGTGTGTGGTTTCAGTGTAGCGGGCAGAGCCATTCATCGTGGAAATGATTCAAATGCAACGACTAAGCGCGCCGCTCTCTGGTTGAATTTCATCTTTCAGATTTGAAATCATTTTAATTTGGATTTTTAAGGTAAACTACATTACAATGGTTGAGAAAGAATATATATATATATATATATTTTTTAAATGTAATGATTTTTTTCAGGATTTGGGAAATTCTCTCACGGCCCCATTTTCATATCAGGGACCCTAGCTTGGGAACCGCTGCACTAGAATGCTTCCCAAACTGTCACCTAAGATGGAGCACACCTCTCCTGCAGTGCATTGTCTCACTGGCACGTGTAACTCTACCCCGCTACATAAACTACTGCACACAGCCTGCGAGAGACTCGCCCCTTTCAGTCCGTTGTGTAACGTGTGCTACCATGATAAAAGCCAGAGGAAAAGAGATTCACTATCACATTTCCAAACCGTGTTCTTGTAGAGAACATTGCTGTGTGAGTGAGTGAGAGAGTTTGTGTGTGAGAAAGAGAGAGGGTGTGCGTGTCAGCTTTGCTTAGAGCCACACACATCAACTTGAACTCTGAGCACACACACCCCCCCCCCCCCCTCCCCCTCCCCCTCGAGGGCCCACACAGTGCATGCGCGTGGCTGGGGATAGCTCCACACTCGCCTGTTACCATGACGAATACAGTCAGCTGGGAATCCAGACGGGGGGGGGGGGGGGGGACATAGGGAGGGACAAGTGGGGGAGGAAAGAAAGAACCTAAATGTGTTTTTTCCACTCAGGCTGCCCATCACTATCACAGATGATGATGCTGCTGCTGCTTGGATATGGAAGTGGAGGTGAGAGAACAACTTGTGTGTGTGCAGTGCACATGGAGTGCACTACTCTGATGTAGTTAGGCTACGTTTTGTAGTAGTTCCCTCGGTGCAAATACTATGCCTCCACATACCTCCCCCACTCAGTGAAATTATTCATCAGACCCCTATTCCACCCCTGCTCTGTTCACTTATTCTTTTCACACGTGGGGCCCTTTGACGCTGCCATCTGCTGACACTGTCTGAAGACGGGTGAGAGAGAGAGAGAGACAGAGAATAGAGAAGACTGACAGGGGATTTTGGCAGACGGGAGGAAAACAGGGTGACAAAGAGAGAGAGGAGAGGAAGGTGAAAGGGAGAGTTGAAAGAAAAAAAAGAGCAGAAATATAGAAATAGGAACACACCATCCGTTGACAAAAACAACTGAAAAGTGTCCAATTACAACAGCATTCCGGCCACACAGAATGCTTTCTTTCACTCCATACTCGCAGCAGGCTTACAGCGATGGCACTCAGATTACACTCAGATTGGTACGAGGCAATGTCCACCCCTTGAACACATGACCACTTCAAAACTCACGTCCCGACATGAACTTCTTGGTTCTCCAAGAGCTTTGTGTTCCGATACACCAGGGTCCTATTCATTAGTGCACGCCGTGTTTCAACTGAAAAGTTCAGGCAGTCCCTCCCTGTTTGCTTCCTAGTGAATACAACCCAGAATCCCTCCACATGTTATTGATAATTATTCCGTAATGTTATTTCAGTGTGTACTTCCATGAAGTGCTAGGGATATGTAAGAGCCCTGTCTGGGACAAGGTCAAAATGTCATTGGATTGCTTTTTTTTTTTTAGGGTGGTAGCAGGCAGCTGCATGCCTTACATACTCAGCAGGCATCGTCATCCTGAGGAGGGTCTCGGTGGTACACCGATTTCTAATACAAACTCTGCAGTGCACACTTAGGCTGGAAGAGCAAACCTTTCTCAGTGGCACACAGTGCAGCCTGCACCTGAGATTTCAACCCTCATTCAGCCTAATCATTCTATTTTCCACACTATTCCACACTAAGTCCTTCAAGATTGCAGTAAAAGTTAAACACATTCATATTCGGCATGCAAGCATTTTCAGGCTCGATGTTGCCCAAAAGGTTCCTGGAAAATAATAATTTTATGTTAGGTTGAAAGACAAGGTTCACTGTTGGGCTCTGGTCATGCGAGAAACCACACTCAGAAGCCAGGCTGGCCTGGCATTAGGGTTGTTTGCCCAGGTTTCTCCAGCAGGCAAGTGGATGCTTGTAGCACTGATTTACTGGGCTTGTTTGGAAGAGACTCCAACTGCGTCTGAAACGTCACCCTATTTAGTGCACTACTTTAGACTAGGGCCTTGGTCAAAACAATCAGACTATATGGAATAGGGTGCCATTTTGGACGGAACTAGGCTTGTTTGGGAGAAACGCAGAGTTACAGAGAGTTATTTTTGATTGATCACCAAGAGAGGGGGATTTCAAAGCCAATTTGCCAAAATATTTAGGTGAACTTCAGCCCTCCTGCTTGCATAGTAGAAGAAAAAGAGGAACAAATGGTGTTTACTGGAAACCAGAGCAGACAGAGTCAAGGAAGCAAAGGTGGACTTTAGTCACGGAGATGGAATGCTTAGAGTCTGGTACGAGTGTGGACTGTGTGCCTACTGCAAATCTGTGCAGATTCCTTGTGGTTGATCGTAGCATGTTAGTAGCCCATTGGTGGATTTCTTACTATTCTTTTTCCTATTTTATTAATACCTCACTGCAATTCTTTGGTGTTTTGATGGGCAATTCATGAACATGTTTTTAAAATCTTTAACATCATTATAAAAACAAATGAAGGAAATGTTGAACTGCGACACATTTCCAATGCATGCAACGGAACTCTACACAAAAGAGAAAACATCCATATTTCCCTGTGCAAATATGAATGTCACTCAGCCCTGCAGTTGAAATGCAAATAACACTTTGCACTGTTAGGTTCCTACAAGGCAGCAGTCAGAACTAGCCCTTTTTGCCACCCACATCCCTGAACCAGTATTAAACCTATTTGGAAATCTGAACAGCAATAGTTAAACGCTTTACAAAACAGTAAAACAAAGCCATAGGGCTGTATCAGATTAATTCAGAGAAGTTCTCCCAGTCAAGTCTATAAAAGTATGGCATACTCATGAACTTTTAGCCTAAAAACAGTTTGAAAAGGCATGTAGGGCTTCTATTTTCTAAACGACCAGTTTAGCTTCCAGGAACTATGGCTCATCATATTCCTGTAAAAGGTGACAATGAGTCACTCAAAAAACAATAGAATGTGATGACCAAGTCAATATCTGATGAGTTACAACAAAGCTAAGGGCAAGTCTCAAATGTAAAAATATGCAACATTACATAATTATTATGTACTTACAAAGTAGCAATTGTACTGGGACCCACATGAACAGTAACGTTTTCAGTGAAAAAAGTTATATTGGTGTCAAGTTCCTCCTCCCACTCCCTCAACGTCCTACATGCCACCAAAAAGTTGTTTTGTAGCCAAGGCCCTATTATGATCACTGTTGGCATGACATGGCTCTAGTATTTGAAACGAAACTAAGTCACGCCTGGGTGTCACTTGCTTTTTCAAATGTCAGAAAAACATTATTTCAATAGGCAGACCGTCTACAGCAAAAAAGAAGCAGACATTCCCACTACTGGGGCATTAAGACTACGAAAAATTGTATGGATGCCTATAAACAACTATTTTACTTATTGATATATGTTATAAACTGAATGGTTTGGGTTTTCTGTAATGTCAAAACGCATGTTTGATCAATTGACGGTATGAACTGTCACTGACGTATCACTGTAGCTGTCACAACAGCTGCCCTTGACCTCCAAAGGCAAACGCCACAGATAGCCTATGGCTGTGATGGGGGCGCCATAGCCTTCTCACCGTCACCTGCCACATAGGACTCAGTCGGCTCTTCACTGAACTGGAGACTTAATAACAATATTACGTTTTCGTTTCGAACATTAGGGTCTCCTTCCACATGCGACAATGTAACAGTTGCAACATTATAACAGACAAGTAGCTAAATGTAACAAAACAACAAAAAGACGGCGGTGCTTTCTCTCGATTCAAGACACAGCAACAATAAAATGCGACAAAATGTTTTTTTGAATGGCAAACAGGTAAATAACGGCTAATAATTCATGTATACGTAAATTAACGCATAATTATTCCATGTTGAAGCGTGTTTAAATAATCCTAACATTGGTGAAAGCAGCGCAATCGTAAACTTACCACATGTAGTTCCAGCAAGGGTTTCAAATCCTGCATCGGGGTCAAATTGACGCCAAGAACAGAGGCTCTACAACGAGGAACACCAGACATCGAACTCTTCTCCGTCTATACTTTCATTTCCCCGCCGCGGTTCTCCAAAAAAGCCGTGGAGCTCTACACAATGGCGAGCTGTCGAGGATACCGATGAGTCTAGTCACATACAACTACCGTTCACTGAACAGCAGGAGGAACGCCAGCTCTTTTTTTTTTTTTTTTTTTTTTTTAAATCTGCGGATAGACCCACAACTACACTGGCTAGGAATGACGTAAATGAAGTTACGCTCTGAACTGACTATGTTGACTGGTACGGTGGCACACGCCTCGCCCCCATGTAACTTGGGGAGCCACTAGTGGGCGCTATGGATCTCCACTATCGTCTGGGCTTAATGTGCCCAGACGGTAATACACTAGTGTCACCCTGCGAATGGTTTGTATTTCTCCATTCAGGCTGCAAAAGCTTCGATTTCCTCTTTAACTCGGTTTCATGTCGAGGCTACAAAAAGGGGGAAAGTATGCGTACTTTCTTTATGAAACACCATTTCCCACCACCATGCTTAAGTGGCTAAATGCTAGTCTTAGATGTAAGCATATCATGTTCAGCCAGTCAGGTTGAAGCAGACTGTTTTTTCCACCCCTTACCTAACATAGCAGCGTAAAGGAAACAGGGATAGTTTCAAAATAAAAGTTGTGCTTACTGAACATAGTTTTAAATGAGGTATTGGATTTGTTGGCATGAACTCGTTTACAGAACATTAATCCGTTTTAATAAGATTAAACATTTATGAAGTGAAATTGTAAAGTTACAATTCGAGTAGATTGTATTTTTTAAACCCAGATGCAATTAACGTAATTATATTTTTGTTTACAGGTTTATTCAATGATATGTTCATACATGTGTGAAATCTGAAAAGTGTAATTAATAGTCAAATAATAATAATACAAATTGGATCCGAATGCTCTTACTAATCTCCCCATTTCTCTCTCTCTCTCTCTCTCTCTCTCTCTCTCTCTCTCTCTCTCTCTCTCTCTCTCTCTCTCTCTCTCTCTCTCTCTCTCTCTCTCTCTCTCTCTCTCTCTCTCTCTCTCTCTCTCTCTCTCTCTCTCTCTCTCTCTCTCTCTCTCTCTCTCTCTCTCTCTCTCTCTCTCTCTCTCTGTCTCTGTCTCTGTCTCTGTCTCTGTCTCTGTCTCTGTCTCTGTCTCTGTCTCTGTCTCTGTCTCTGTCTCTCTCTGTCTCTGTCTCTCTCTCTCTCTATGCCTGAGGACACCCTGGCCTGATGATTCAGGCTTTGCCTGTCTCAAATCCACCGGGTGGTGTTGCCTGTTTCGTGCTGCTGACTACCGGGCGTGCCCTGGAATGATCCCTGACTACTTTGCCACTTACCACCACACCCACATACCTAACTAGCAAGTTTAATTGCATATTGCATCTGAGGTGAAAAATACATGTATTGTACTCTAAATGTCGTTTTAACTTTATAATTACACTTCAGAAACTTTTAATCTTTTGTACTAAAACTGTGAACAATGTTCTGTAAACGAGTTCATGCCAAGAAATCCAATATGTCATTTAAAACTGTATGTTCAGTGGGCACAACTTTTATTTTCAAAACTATCAGACCAGGGCTGCAGTCCAAACACATTTCTACCACCTCAGCCCTCGCGCTAGCCACTTTCCCTTGGGGGAATCCACGTCGAAACCGGATGCAGGTCCAATTCACTAACTTCTCACTCGGCCATTAGTTGGAGGGAGCAATTCCACGCAAACTGTAGTCACGTGTCATACTCCTGTAGCCGCAAAGTGTGAAACTTAATAAACACAACTGCATTTTCGACATGTCAGACTAAATTATAAAGGTAGCATGCTAAAAACATATATATATATATATAGATGACACTGATTTTAGCGTTGGCAAATTGACTTATTCTTATAGTGAGTACCCAATAAAACGTAGGTAGCTTCATAAATATATTTTGGGGAATTCTGAAATGTATTGGATTTAATGACCAAACTAGCTAGCTATGGGTAACTGTAGCAAGTTAGCTAGGTACATTATTAGATTTAGGTTGGTTGTTTTTAAACTCAATTTCAAGATTTCCACCAAGGACGTTGCCTCTCTGATCATCACTCTCCCTCGCTTGGGCAAGGTACACTCGGATGTGACGATATAAAACGTCATTCAAGGGCTGAGGGTTTAGAGCCAAGGGCTGTTGTCGACTTTGAATTTAGACTGCAGCCTGGGGGGGTTGTTTCTTTTAACGCTGCTACGGTGTGAGAAAACAGACTAATGCAACCTGATTAGCTGAATGCGATACGCAACATCAGGTGCTAGCATTTAGCCACTCTTGCATGATTGTGGAAAATTCTGTTTCATAAAGAAAGTATGCATATTTTCCATTTTGTTTAACGCCTTCTAGGCATTAAATCGAGTTACGGAATAAATCAAATCCTTTGCAGCCAGAATGGAGAATGTTTTTAGTACGAATCGGTACGAATTGGTCGCCTGCGGGACACACGGTTTGGCACATTAAGCCCAGACGATAGTGGAGATCCATAGCACCAACTAGTGTCTGCCCAGGCTACCCCCAATGCACAGACCAGATATACATAATAGCCTGAAATAAAACAAAAATCTATAACATTGGATTTTGTTGCGCTAGTGTAAATATCCTAGGCTAGCCTATAGATCAAAACCCATTGTGTGTGTATCAGACAAAATAGGCAGCTTTCAGGCAGAATAATAATGATAACATGTAATTGAGAGAAAAAGTCATAGCCTATTCTTGGGAGCATTCTCGTGTCAACAAGTCTTGCTGTGAGTGAGCAACCACAACTATGTAAGGCATCCAAGCTATTCAACATTAGACATCTTGGTATTAGCCAGTGCAATATTGTAATGCATTCTTTGTATGTTAGCTAAGGAAATTAAATGTATTGACAATGATCACTCCTACAATGTAAATCTAATGTACACAATAAAGTGTATTACTATTACGTCAGTGGCATTATGATGCTTAGAAATCAGACCAGCAACTTTTTCTGAAACTCTCCAAAAGGTTTTTAGCCAATTCTCATCTGTCACTCTGGCAACAGCTTCTCCATTGACAACTGGAGACACATTTCAACTAGTCAAACAGGTTAGAACTATGCTGAGGCAGAGAGCTTCAAATACAAACTCATGGCTACATGTCCAAAACACTCAGGACTTTTGAAACAAGCACTTAGTCAGATAATAGAGTATTAGCAAACTGCAGAAATAACCATTTTTATCAAGGGATTTATCAAATGCTCATATGCCCAAAATGAACGTGGGTCATTATGTGGCTATTCGCACACCTGTGTATCTGTGTGTGTGCAGATGCTCATTTAGGAAAGAATGATGTGAGCCCCATACTACTCCATTCTCTGGCATCTGTTCAATAATGTGGTGGTTATCCCCGAGTTAGGCAGAGCATAACATAATTGCAACCAGATGGCAAGAATAAAAACCGGAGGACTCTCCAACACAAGCAGCTGATTCCCTTCAAATTAATGCAGGAGCCGAAGAAATGGCATTCCCATCTGTGACCAGTGGAACCCGTTCTGAACTTTTGACTGGTTCAAAGTTAAGCTTAACACCTCAGCGTGAATCAGAAGAAAAAGCCAAGGTAAAAAATTAAGGCCAGAAACACAGTATATGAGTACTAAATAAGGGAAGTCAAGTGAATGTAGTAAATCTTTTATAATTTAAATGACAATGACCCTTAGGGCCCTGAAAGCGATGGCAGTGCCACAGCTGGTAAACAGTCGTGACAGAAGGGCAGCAGTAGTCCGGGCTAGGGGTATTGCTGCCCCTCCTAGGGTTAAGAGAGGGGGGCCTGGGTTGCCAGTTGTGAGCAGAACGAGCGCTGCTCTCCTATTTTGGGCCTGGCACCAGTTGAGACAGGGCTGCAGGGCTCCTGCAGTCATCATGGTCTCTGTCACGTTTCACCCGACCGTCTGTCCGTCCACCCACAGACAGACAGACCTACGACTATAAAGAGAACTGCCTTATGACTTCAACTCCAACCCCAATCAGAGCCCATGCAGGAAATGGACATCTTGTTACACATCACTCATAATTACATGTGGGAACAAAATTAAGCTGAATGAAAGACGCAGCCCTGAGGGATGCCTACCTTTTGACACGCCAATAGAGTAGCAGTGATGACAACAACCATGATGGTACTGGAGCAGAGTGGAGGCATGGCGAGAGACCGAGACCTCTACTCTGAGAATGTTTCTTGAAAGCAACTGGAAGCAATTTTAGGACAGGTTAGAGAATGGAAGAGGTTGAGGAGAAGCTGCAAGATAGTGGTTGAAGTTGCGGTCTCTTGCATACAAGACGGCCATATTACATGAAATTGTCAAGAGTATGACATAAGATATAAATGTCAATAAAGAAAATGTAAGATAGTGGGAGAAGTTGTTACATCTGACAAACAAGACACCCATATTTCATGGAACTGCCAAAGAAATTAGGTGTCAATTAAGACTCCTATTTTCTGCATACATCCTCCAGATTTAGTTTTGCGTCAATGTTAGGCAGATCCTGGGTCAGTTCTTTTGGGCCTCTTACTTACAACAGACTCTCTGGAGCCGGTTCCGCCGCATAGAAAAGTGTACGACTGGCACCCGGGCACTATTTGAGTTTACCCCGTTGCCAGGGATATTGAAACAAACCCCCCTCCATAACAAACCGCCAAGGTTGCCATTTAGCTCCCAAAACCCGATCCCACCCATCTCTTCCTCCTCCTGCTCTGAGAGAGAACACTGAGGGAGGGCCGCCAGGCTGGGATCAGGAAATGAACGGCTGCAGTTTTTTTAAGGTTGGCTCCTCCGCCGCGGGCGTCCATCCATCACTGTGTTTTTCTTTCTGGTTTTTGTCTTGCCTGGCAAGGAACTACTAGGAGCTACTTCAGAATGATACAGTATCGCCATTGGTTTTATTGAGAGTAGCTAAAAGAGAGAGGGGGGGGGGTAGGTCTCGCATGGAAGGATTAAAAGCCAAAGAAAGTCTAGCCAAAGAAAAACATGCGTAACGGAGGCCTTCAATTTAAAGTGGGGCCTGGCTGGAATGAGTGTGTAGATGCTGAGGGGGATAGGGAGATTTGTCTTTGATTATTTAGCACTCACTGTGAGGTGAATGAAATGGTGATATATCTAGTGTACATATTTGATGAATCACACCCCCAAATGCTTTCACTGGAGCTCACTGTACATGCATGCACAAGAGGTTCGGGGACTGACATACTGTAACTAAAGCTAATAGGGAGCTCAAGTCAAGTCAAGATGCCCTTTTGGCAGCTCGCTTGCTGGAGCTATGCTTCTGACCAATACAGCTTTAAACTCCAAGAAAATATACATGTAAGGTGAAGTCAGATAAGTGTCGCTTGGATAGTCAGAAATGAGTAATCATCGTTTATGGGCTGTGTAAATACTCAAGGGGAGTGTATACATATGAAGGTTATGTAAGGTTATGTAAGAATTCTGTTAATCCCAGAGCCGGTGACTTGAAACCAGGTATCTTTTGTTTGCTCATCTTGCCCTACATAGCCTGGCTACCCCAAAAAAAATTGGTGTCGATGAAGTTTAAAATAGTCCGTCTTGTAAAATAAACAGGCACCACTTACATTTAGTCTAACAGTGAATACATGGAGACTGAGTAGCAATACAATAATGAGTGTTACAGGCAAAATCCTTCAAAGGCAAGTAGTTGTATTGTTTACTCACAGTACTATAGCAAAGACCAAAAGACAACCGCTTGAGAACAGACGCAAAACACCTTTCTCAGTTCCAATTCTAACAGATAGAAACAGTCACTACCGGTAGTCTAATTCACTGAGCTGTCCATGCAGACTTGTATTATGTCAGTCGTTTCAGGCTGCTGCTAATTCTGATTCATCTGAAGAGAATCAACTCTGTGCTCTGCTGCACACTTGGCCATTATTCAGAAGGGCGTCAGGCACACAAATGGGACCCGTCTGGCCAGTAGGGCAGCATGCTGTTCAGTGCTCACTGGCTAGCTGACACACAGTCCCCAACACATCTCACTCCATTTGATGACGTCACACTACAAAGTGTGGCCAAAGCCCGTCTCAAGTGCACAACTGCTGTGCACAACCCGCATGAGCGAAAGAACCAAGATTGACATAACGGAGGCTTGATTCTCCATCTCTTCTCCACAAATCCAGCTCCAGTTCCAGCTTCTTGCTGTATTGTCTGAGTGAACTTCACACATGGGTTAACTAGGTCCCTCCTTATCCTCCCCCACCCCTCTCTCTCTTTCTGTATTTTACCTACAGGGCTTCTTCAGTATATCCGGGGAAATGCTGCAGCCCCTCTACAGCTGTCACAGATGCTTTCCCCCTTCCATTGCCCGGCAACCAAGAACAAATAAAGCCGGCAAACAACCCCCCCACCCCACCCCCCCTCCATATTGCGCCATCAACTCTAACCCCCTCCTCAGCGCCGTTGCTGCTGCTCTCCATCCCAACTCCCACTCACTCCCTCTGAACTCACACCAAAACATCTAGCCCTTTGTCCACGCTGACCGGCTGAATGTAGGTTTTGTTTTCACTTAAAAGCAAATTGGGGTAGTTCTTAGGAAAAAGAGAAGACTCCAGTTCAACAGCTAAACAAGAGGCTGGCTTTACACTGCCTTTTACTATACTCCGTTGACATAATTACAGGGGTCTGATAGAGGGGAGGAGGGGGGAAGGGAGCATGCCAAGCGGTTAAGAGTGTGCCCTTTCTTCTGCCTGGGGCCTATGTGTGAGAGGCCGGCCGGGGCACATTTACAGCGGCGGGCACCATGCCACCACGACTGCAGCGCTGATGAGAGGGCCAGATGTTAATCAAGCAGGCACACAATGGGTACCAATCACGGGATGAACTGGTGGGTGCTCTACGTTGGGTATGATACTAATTCTATGACAAGGTTGGTGTGAAAGAATAGATGAACGGTATCTATCACAGCCACAAAACAATGTCTTTGTCATGGTCACGGACGTCAATGTCACATGAACTCAGATAACCGTTCAACATAATAGAGCGCCATGGAAAAGCCAATGTAATTCACGGCAGCTGTTGGGGATTTGAAATCTAATTACTATTCGAATGAGGGCCAATTCAAAATGATTGATTTGAAATTGTCCTTAAATCAGATTTCAAGAAGTCCAAACTACTGGGAGACAGACAGTATGGCTGCAGACATGAACTAGGCCACTTAATGCTGCCCTCCACTGGTACAGACCTGTACCAGATTAAGTATGCAGTTTAGTCTTACTGGGTCCCTTTGCATTACATAATGTTAAAGACATGCTCCGGAACTTTGGCGACTAGTATTGTTTTAACCTCCTACTTTGGGCTGGATGTGTCAATGTGTAGTTCATACATGCATAATCCACAATCAGAATTACGGTCTTAACTCAATTACCCGTGACATCCCTAGTTTGTTTATCTGGAAGCTGTGCTGCACTATTTTCCCTACGTGGGCCAGCCCCCTTGCATTCAAGTTCAACCAATGAGCTTCAGACCCTCACACACTCACCATATGAGTGACAACTAGCAAGAGGCACATCATGCACACAGCATAGCGAGAGTAACGACATGGTGCACAGATCTCCATTTTAAGGAACCACTTTTGGGCTGTGAGCGCTACTTTCAGAACTACTGGCTAAAAAGTATATAAAAGTACCAGAGAATCCCATTAACTGTCATGTACACTTGTTGCTGGACAGACTCAAAAGTAAAATAGTGTTTTGGCCCCGGTGGGCACATAAAGGTAGTTGAGCTGGGTAAGAGAGGAAAAGTCTAAACGTGATCCTTGGGACATCCAAATGACGTCACCCCATTGAAGTCGAATTTTAGGTTAAGGTCAGGTAAGGGTTAGGGTATGGACGTCTCAAGTTCAGCACAACTGCACCCTTTACTGGAGACAATGGAATCTGGGCCAAAGATCATACCTTTCGGCTTTTGAGACAGGAGCACGTAAAATCTGTCACATTTCAGAGACTAGGCCTATTTCAGTGTGAAATGTGCATGCAGAACAGGTGTAACTATCAGGAAAGAATTCCAGTAAGACAAAGGTTTATTAAAGATCTCCTTCATTGTTTAATAGACATTGTGCCACAAAAATGTGAAGTACTCAGCCACAAATCACATGCCGAAATTAAAATGTTCAGCTACTTTTCATGATATCATATATTTAACTTGCTTCTCTACACAGGCTTAGCTAATCAGTTCTTACATATATGTATAAATATATACAGTTGGTAGAATTCTTTCATCGTTTGGTGAAACTTTGTTGTGCTGTTGGTTGAGACACTGGCGGAGGAAAAATGTCATTGACACTTTCAATGTAGCACGTCTCCATGCGCTATTATGTATGTCGGCAGAACAATTACTGTCTGTACAGGAATGTTAACTAATGCTAGTATCATACAAAATTCATTAGAATAAACCCAAAAAAGAGATAAGAGCTTGGGCATACAAAAGGTCTTTAGGGCTGGAAGGACATGCCAACAACGCTGTGTGCCAAGGGCATATCATATATATATACACACACACACACACACAAACATCCTGCCATAAAGGCACTGGCACATTATTTGGGGCCACATTATGAAGTTGGACCACGTGACATTGAATGATATTTCCTCTAAATAATTTGGGTTGATTACAGTGAGCAGATGTGCTAAGTCATGATGACTGCATTAGAGATGCATTGTGGGTAAAGTAATCAGTTCTGCCGACATGTATAATGCGCTTTATTGGGAGTGCTTCCGAATTCAGATTCTGAGGAGATCAGGCCATAGTCATGCTGAGATCCACAGTGAAATAAGGAGAACACAACCATCGTAGAAAAATGTATTATTAACTACCAGACCTGGACTAAAGAGTCAGGCAAGGTTCATTCATCACCTTGCTTAAAAATGTCTGGATAAGTTGCCATATCTTATTTTGGATAGGTATAGGTTTTGGTAATATGTAAAAATATCCCACATTATGTTAGTGTGTTTCTGTGGGTGTGGATGGGCTTAGCATCCTATTGCTGACCTTGTTAGGGGTGGGGGACATATTTCAGGTATTGCAACTGCACACACAATCAAGGCCACTCAGTCTTCCCTCTCTGTCACTCGCCATTTTCTCTCTCCCTATCCCTGTGGAGCAAGGTAACTTTTGAGATTGGTAGATAGGGGTCTGAGTGGATGGCGTTTGGGGGGCTGAGGGTTCCTCAGCAGCAACCTCCAGAGGAAGTCTTGACTGGCGTGCTCTGGATCTTGACGTTGGACTTCTCCGAGCCGCCGGCTGTGGCCCCAGGGCCCATTCTCTTCTTGATCTCAGCTGCCATGGTCATGAAGGCCTGCTCCACGTTGGTGGCGCTCTTGGCACTAGCTTCCAAGAAGGGGATCCCTAAATTGTCAACAAATTCCTGAGGGAGGAAGAAAAAAAAAAAGACAGGGGGAGTAAGAGGGAGAGGGGCAACAGTAAGGTGGGAGTAGGGGAGAGGCATATCCACCAAGAGGCAAAGAGACGAGAAAAGAGTGGGGGACAGAATGGGAGAGAGAAGATTAAACTGAAAAATGCAACAAAAATGATAGTTATTTTTCACTCCGTAACCAGGTAGAGCGTTACCTTGGCCGTCGTGTAGTCCACCACTTTCTTTGTCGTCAGGTCACATTTGTTGCCTACTAACAGCTTGTTCACGTTTTCACTGGCGTAACGGTCAATCTCCTGGAGCCACTGTTTCACGTTATTGAAGGATTCCTGGGGTGTGACAGGAGAGGAGACAACTGTTGATAACACAACAACCGATGCAATAGACAGCGTAGCCAGATACACAGAAACATTGTTAACTTACACAGGCTTGAGAACAAGTTTATCTGCTATGTAAACATGTTATGGAGAAAAAGTGAAAGCGAACGATGGACTGACCTGGTCTGTGACATCGTACACTACAATAATGCCATGCGCTCCTCTGTAGTAACTGGATGTAATTGTCCGGAACCGTTCCTGTCCAGCTGTGTCCCACTGTGGGCCAATGAGAGCAAAGTCAGACCCAACACCATGTTCCACTTCTGCCATTCTTGTGACTCAATCAAATCATGTCAGCCACAGGTACTCACAATCTGAAGTTTGATGGTCTTCCCATCTAACTCTATGGTCCTAATTTTGAAGTCCACTCCAATAGTACTAATATAGCTCTCTGTGTATGTGTCATCCTGAAGAGAAAATAAGAAAAACAGAAAATTCCTATGGGTGCTCAATGTACAGTAAAGTTCCTGGGATGTCAAACTATTATTCTTCAAAATATCAACATGGCAAAAAATCCACCTAGACAGAAGAAAGTTACTTACTGCAAATCGGAGGAGGAGGCAAGACTTTCCAACGCCAGAATCGCCAATCAGAAGCAGCTTGAATAAATAATCACTGAAAGGAGAGTAGATATTACTATATATTATTATTCGTTATTTGTTGAGTCAAAAACAAGGCAACAAATTGTCACATAGTTCTGTCAAATGTACTGTATTTGTTTCACACAATCAAAGTAGCCTTGGATTTCAACTGACATAGTTACGAAATTTAGCTATATTATTGGGCAATTAAAGTTAAATTGGTCAGCTGACTTTTTACACATGTTCATATTTGAAAAAGTCAACGAAGCAGTTAACGTTTTAACTAGCTAATTTAGCTAACGTTACTTAACTAGCCAGCTGATATTAGCTAGCTAAATGAACTACCAGCTGATAATAGCTAGTTAGTTAGCCTATGGGTAGCATTCATGCTAGCTGGCGTTTGAACGTAGCTAAGAAGATAAAAACTGGCCCTAACACGCCTACTAACATTCAATATAAAACATGTCTAGAGCGGAGTTGATACAGAACATACCTTATGTCATCGATCTCATATTTGCATAGAAGACAAAACAAGTATCTTATTTGAGTAAACCATCCAGGTAAGTTAGCGGACTAACGTTATCTAGCATTAAAAAAAAAAACGGCTGTCATCATTAACCAACAGTGTTACTTACTATTCGGGATTCATCGTTGACTAAGCACGGTTACGTTAAGCAGAAATTCTTTAAAATATTGCTATCCTTTGCCGTGGAAAATCTGTGTAATATATTTATTTTCAGAACAACTGCAACTGGCTAGCTAACTACTCCGAGCCAAGATAATCGAATCAAATATGGCTACCCTCCTGACCAGGAAATGCCAACCAAACCTATGGGGCTAGTGGAAGTTGTAGTCAAATCGTATTAGGCATACATTATTTATCATCCATCATTTATTCATTAATTATTTCCACTCCATGCATGATCATGGGATAAAGAGAGGTCCACACACCTGTCTGATTGTTTGGGATGCAGAAGAGCGGTAGCCCAACACAGGCCCTACTGGATCATGAGATCACTGACAGATGTCTGTATTGCACATGAGGTTGGTGGCACCTTAATTGGGGAGGACAGGCTTGTGGTAATGGCTGAAGCGGAATTGGTGGAATGGTATCAAATACATGGTTTGCTGCCATTCCATTCGCTCCATTCCAGCCATTATTATGAGCTGTCCTCCCCTCAGCAGCCTCCCCTGATGTACAGTACTATGCATTTTGCTCTTCATGCTGGTGGTACCTTATTGGCTCAGCCAGTTTCTTCTTGATTGCAGCCCAAGGATACCAGATAGCTCTGACCCTTTTATGTTCGCTAGCTGGACGCCGCCGAGTACTAAACTGCAAACTAATCAAAACGTGTATAATATCTATATTGTTCTATCGCTGCTGGCCACATCTGCCAATCACGTTATCCGTATCTAAGGTAGTAGACCGCTGGTGACAGCGCGAGAGAGATGTCCATCTGACAAACTGCAATCAGGTAGTCTTTTTTCGATCAATTTAGATATAGAAACGTGTTACCATCAATGCAAGATGTAAAATTACTCCCAACTTAGAACGCAGCAACTTTAGTAATGTATCTAGCTTGCTGGTTTGCTAGTTACAACAAGTAAATGTGTTGCTAGCTAGCAGGAGCAGATAGCGTTAAGGTTGGGTTAAATGCGGAAGACATTTCAGTTGAATACACTCAGTTGTACAACTGACTAGGTATCCTCCTTTCCCATTATCACTAGCTAGCATGTCATTCCCGGGACAAGGAGCGTTTTAGCTGTCCATTTATTCCAAGTAATTTAAGACTACAAACGTCCATAGGACAAAGCTAATACAATCATCAATGCAAGACCCACTAATTCCATTACTGATTAATTATACATGCCACATTTTCCCGGTCAATATTTGGAGGATGAATGCAGAGCACCCTGCCTCAGACTGTCAAGATGTCCTGCTTCCAGAGATCAACCAAGTGAAGCATGGGCTGATTCACTCACCTGTGATGAGAACCATTCAACTGCAGTTTGAACTAGCCCTGCCGTCACTATTTAGACATTGGAACCACATTTGCATTTGCCTGTTGTCTTTTCTTTGTGGGCTTTATCTTACAGTCTAGTGCATTTTATAGTTTAAGAACACCAACTACAGATACAAGTTCATGTTTTAGCATCTCAAAGACTAAAATCCATGTAGAATCAGTTTAATAGGTGACAAACCAGATTATTTTACTATTGTAACATGCAGTGGTGAGAATTACATTATCTCAGTCATGAGCCCAGGCTTCTGCCGTAGATGGTGGGGGAAAAAAACTTTAGATTGTAAAGAATGCATCAGTCAGCGACATTGGTGACGAGGGTGGGATCCTTTCGATACGCCTATGGGATCTGGGCATAAAAATGCTACTAAAGGGGAATACTGAAGCATGCATGGATTACAGTTCTACAGTCTCCATCAGAAGCATGAAACTTAGATTATGGAAAACAGGTCTCACACTCAGTCATAGTTAGTAGAATAATGAATGGATTGGCAAGATTTTGACATTGTCAACTTTTAGAAGGCTAGTAGGAAAGTTAAATATTTAAACCACCTAAATATACTCACAGTCACTGAATATTTAGTATTTGAAACTCAAACATTTATTTCCCAAATGCTTTTTCTATAATCCTACAGACTATCATTCTCCATACCTTTTAGTTCCAATGCATTCAACATTTTGCATGCCCACCATGGCATTGGGCAGCTGCTATTTGAGAAATAATCAATTAGAAATCAAACTCTGGTTATATTATTGCAGAGCACATTGTACAACTGTTTTCAGAGAAGATTATATTGGAAGGTATTCTACATGTGTAGGCTATGCCATATGTATTGACTAAAATGCATATACAGTGGGGCAAAACAAGTATTTAGTCAGCCACCAATTGTGCAAGTTCTCCCACTTAAAAAGATGAGGCCTGTAATTTTTATCATAGGTACACTTCAACTATGACAGACAAAATGAGAGAAAAAAAAATCCAGAAAATCACATTGAAGGATTTTTTATGAATTTATTTGCAAACTATGGTGGAAAATAAGTATTAGGTTAGTATCTAAGTATTAGGTTAGTCTCGAAGGGAGCTCACCCAGTTTGTTCTCCAGTGATTGTACGTTCGCCAATAGGAAGGAGGGTAGAGGCGGTTTATGTACACGCCGACGTAGTTTTGTCAGGGTGCCTGCACGTTGGCCTCTCTTGCTCCGTTTTTTTTTTCCTTTTACAAGGGCCTGGTCCAGTTGAGCAGTATGTCCTGTCTGACTCGTTGAAATAGTAGAATAGAAATCTTCATCCAAATCAAGGTTAGTGATTGCTGTTCTGATGTCCAGAAGCTCTTTTCGGTCATTGGAAATGGGGAAACATTATGATCAATGCAACAAAAAGAAATAGCAGAATTGGTCAGGAGCCCATAAAACAGCAGCTATCCATTGCAGCGCCATTCTTGAATCCCTCATGACCTGGTTGGATATGACTCAGTGTCACCAGTGATGGTGATTTTAGCATGTAAATCTTGGTGGGGAAAAATATATGTATGCATGCCATCAAAGTCACTAAACAATACATTAATTGCACTATAACGGTGACAAACGGTGCTCACAAACTGTTAGGGCCTACATAAAGCTGCCCCAACAGCAGTCCCAACAACTTACCACTGCTACACCTGGCTATCAGCAGAGCCTTGTCTGGCAGCGAAACAGTTAATTCAACCTCATTTACTGCCTTTTTAAAAAACATAGCTGATATGGCTGACTTGTTTAATAAACAAATGTGGTATCTACTGACAATTGCGATGTACAAACTATGGCATAAGGGAAAGACAAGCAGATAAGAGGCAATCCATCATTTCGATTAAGACCTTAATGAGCGAGCTAATACGGACATTGTCAATATAACTATTTGTTCAACACTTTTGAAATGTACAGCGACAGATTTCAGAACATAGGCCATTCTTACAGTATTCTCCCAGTACACCAAGTCAGAACCGAATAATAAATAAATGGGGCAGACAATGAAATATAAGTAGCAGACAATGAAAGCTCTTACTATATTCTATGATTACATTTATCTAAAACAGGCTATAGGCTACATGTGCACATGCACCAAGTCAGAATAGTAGGTGAAAGAAGGGAAAAGGCACCAAATTATTAGTGTGAGGCACACGGGCTACTAACAGCTTACTACACAACACACACTTTCTTAGCTACAGTATGCATATCTCCCTGGCATATAATTTATGCAGCAGCATACGATACATGTTTGGACTCTTGTTGTTGTGCTGTGCTCAATTCCTTCCAAACCACTCATTGTTGAATTTGCGATTTCCAACTTGTAATGTTTATGGCCGTTGAGCCCTGATACATTTTATTTATCAATTCTCTTCATTGCTTATCTTCATATGACAAGGATTGAAAAGGATTTGCCAGTAGATTGTCGACTTGATTCATGATGATGACTGCTGTCACACCTTGATCTGGTTCACTTCACTGGTTCACTTGTCCTTGTGATTGTCTCCACCCCCTCCACCCCCTCCACCCCCTCCAGGTGTCACTTATTATCCCCGGTGCATATATCCCTGTGTTTCCTATCTCTCTGTACCAGTCCATCTTGTTTACCAAGTCAACCAGGGGTTTTCCTTGCACCTATTTTTCCCCAGTCTCTGTTTCTAGTCCTCCTGGTTTTGACCCTTGCCTGTCCTGACTCTGAACCTGCCTGCCTGACCACCAGCCTGCCTATTCCGTACTGTTTTTGGACTCGGATCTGGTTTCTGACCCCTGCCTGGCCTGACCTTGAGACTGCCTATCGTCTGGTACTGTTTGGAGACTGACCTGGTTTATTAACTCTTGCCTGTCCCTGACCTGCCTTTGCCTACTCCCTTTGTTATAATAAATATCGGAGCTCTACCATCTGCCTCCTGTGTCTGCATTTGGGTCTCGCCTTGTGCCCTTATAGACTGCTAGTGAAGATTTTGAAAGTATGATGTTGACAAGATCAGTCCAATCAAAGCTACTGTACATATACTGTGATTTTATGTAATTTCATCTGTGCCCAATGACCTTGAGCCTTCATGAATGTACACTTCTAATGTATCTCTATATCCCCACCCAAAGAGCTAGAATTTTCAAGTTCTCCCTTTAGACTTTGCTGTGACGTAGTTTTCCCATGAGTGACAGAACACTGAGCCAATCACGGTGCAACGCCCCGTATTTTCTGCTGGCTTGTTCCACCTCAACCAAAAGCGCTGGGCTGAAACACCTGCATTTTGGAGCTGCCTTACTCAAGAAAACAAAAAAGAGACCATGTTTGTATGCGGTTTTATTAACTCGATATACACTACCGTTCAAAAGTTTGGGGTCACTTAGATGTCCTTGTTTTTGAAAGAAAAGCAAAAAATGTTGGTCAATTAAAATAAATTAGAAATACAGTGTAGGCATTGTTAATGTTGTAAATGACTATTGTAGCTGGAAACGGCTGATTAAATATATATATACATACGAGCAAGATGACAAGTACATTAGTGTCTAGTTTGAGAAACAGCCGCCTCACAAGTCCTCAACTGGCAGCTTCATTAAATAGTACCCACAAAACACCAGTCTCAACGTCAAGAGTGAAGAGGTGACTCTGGGATGCTGGCCTTCTAGGCAGAGTTGCAAATAAAAAGCTATATCTCAGACTGGCCAATAAAAAAAGATTAAGATGGGTAAAATAACACAGAGACTGGACAGAGGAACTTGTGAGGCATTTGTTTCTCAAACTAGACACTAATGTACTTGTCCTCTTGCTCAGTTGTGCACCGGGGCCTCCCACTCTTTCTATACTGGTTAGGGCCAGTTTGTGCTGTTCTGTGAAGGGAGTAGTACACAGCGTTGTACAAGATCTTCAGTTTCTTGGCAATTTCTCGCATGGAATAGCCTTAATTTCTCAGAACAAGAATAGACTGATGAGTTTCGGAAGAAAGCGCTTTGTTTATGGCCATTTTGAGCCTGTAATCGAACCCACAAATGCTGATGCTTCAAATACTCAACTAGTCTAAAGAAGGACAGTTTTATTACTGCTTTAATCAGAACAACAGTTTTCAGCTGTGCTAACATAATTGCAAATGGTTTTCTAATGATCAATTAGCCTTTTTAAAACACAACGTGCCATTGGAACACAGGAGTGATTGTTGCTGATAATGGGCCTCTGTACGTCTATGTGGATATTCCATTTAAAAATCAGCTGTTTCCAGCTACAATAGTCATTTACAACATTAACAATGCCTACACTGTATTTCTGATACATTTTATGTTATTTTAATGGACAAAAAATGTCCTAAGTGACGCCAAACTTTTGAATGCTAGTCTATTTTTTTAAATATTTTTTTTACATTGTTTGCAAACTGATATGTGACAAGTATTAATGCCAAAATAGCATGCAAAATAGGCAAGCCTGTTATTTTTCAAAAAATGTCGGGCTCAAAACAGGTCACCTGCCCTGAATGACGGGTTGACCAGTGGTCACCAGGAGGGATCAAATAAATTGTTATTTATCACATGCGCCGAATGCTTACTTACAAGCCCTTAACCAACAATGCTTTAGGAAGTTAAGAAAAAATAACAAGCGAGGCTAAATGCAGGGGGTACCGGTACAGAGTCAATGTGCGGGGACATCGGTTAGTTGAGGTAACATGTTTATGTAGGTAGAGTTAAAGTGACTATGCACAGATTACAAACCGAGAGTAGCAGCAGTGTAAAAGAGGGGCCTGGTTAGCCATTTGATTAGCTGTTCAGGAGTCTTATGGCTTGGGGGCAGAAGCTTTTAAGAAGCCTTTTGGACCTCGACTTGGTGCTCCGGTACCGATTGCCGTGTGGTAGTAGAGAGAACAGTCTATGACTAGGGTGTTTGGAGTCTTTGACAATTTTTAGGGCCTTCCTCTGACACCGCCTGATGTAGAGGTCCTGGATGGCAGGAAGCTTGGCCCCAGTGATGTACTGGGCCGTACGCACTACCATCTGTAGTGCCATGCGGTCGGAGGCCGAGCAGTTGCCATACCAGGCAGTGATGCAACCAGTGTATCTCTAGAACCTTTTGAGGATCTGAGGATCCATGCCAAATCATGATACTACATGATAGTTTGTTGGTGATGTGGATCAGCTAATGAAGTTGGCCACTAGAGGCCTCTATCATTCTTTATGGTTGAAATATAATTTTTCTGAGAAAATGTGATGCCAACACATTTTACAGTAATCATAAGAATATTTCATTGTCATATAAGAAAAAAAATCAGCTCCTCCCTCGACATAGATCGATCAACTTAACTGTTTTCGGCGTAGGCCCACCAGGCCTCCACCTAAATGTATTGATAAAGCTTGCATTACGGATATTTCAAAATTCTGATTGACACGACACTGTCAATCATTGTGATTGTCGAATAGAAACGTGTAGGAAAGGCGTTGCCATATGTTATTGGCTGAATTTCTTTGCTATCTCTACCCTGATAGGTGTGTAAGTTATATGGGCATGTGTCATACATTCCGGAAGAAGCCCTTTGCTCGAGCCGGGGTGGTGTTTTCCGCCTTGCCGAAGAAAGTTGTGCAAAGGAGGGCTGCTGGTTTCTGTATTCCGAGAAAATGGACAGCCAGGGAAGAAAAGTGGTGGTTTGCGACAATGGGACCGGGGTAAGTTTACAAACAGACCGTGTTCTATCGTCAAATTATGAGCGTTCCGGCTTTTGTGCTGTGCATTTTGGCAGAGGAGACGAGATGGGGAGGAACAGGAAGTAGCTCGTTTCATTGCTAGCTTGTTGTGTAGCCACGGTCTGGGTGAATGTATCTGTCAGCTTGTCAATTAGTTATGCATTCACTGAGGTTGGTGCATCTGTCAATTAGAGGTGGCAAGGTTAACACCGGTCGGTGGAATGTTTAGAGTACCGATTGTTTCCTCGAATTCGTGAATCAGTGGGAGTAGCTCTAAGTATTGTTATCGCAGCTGTCGGCTGACATTGCGAACTCGAATCGTCTCGAGCTAGTTCGGTGACTGGCCAGCAAGCTCGATAGCTAGCATACAACGTTACAAATCAGTCTTATTGTTTCATAGCTTGCTCCAGAGAACACTTAAATACCGTGTTCGGCCACATGTAGCTATATCTTTTATTTCTTCGTCAGACATCATTACCCTACATTTCCATCCCTTGCTTCAATTTGATTGTTAGCTCAAACTAACAAGATGAGGGCTCTCTGTAAGAAGTTGCCAGCGTCATTGTTAATTGCAAGGAAATTACGTTATCTATTGCGTTTTATTCAGTAACTCCACATTTTTAGATACTATTTGGTGTTGTTCACAAAGAATGATGATCCAGCATCTATCTATCTGTATTCCCGCCCTCACCGAAACTTCTTTGAACTTGTAACAAGTATTTTACACTGCTACATTGTTGTATTGTCTGTCGCGTAAATGGATGAGGATTTGCACATATAGTTTTACTAAAAAAGGCAGCAACAAACAAGTATCACAATTAAAGTATTGCTACCAACTGTTGACCAAGGCGAGTTAAGCGACTAAACTTGTCTCGAGCAGTAGATACTGAGCATGCATCATTCTTGTACAGTGAGGAAGTCAGAAACCATTCTTCCATGTAAGGAGTTATCAGATCTCTTGCCACTCTCTTGTAAAATATGTTTGCAAACATGAGTCATCCGGTTAAAATTGACAAATAAATTACAATTTAATTTAGTTTTCACCTCAAACATTTTACCTTCGATGAATGTATTATCTGACTAAATACTATCTATTTATGCTGTTTATTTGGTTTCTGTTCCATTCAGTGGTTAGCTGACTCAGTCTCTCTCCAGCTACCTACCGCAAAGAAACTACGCTGCTTACAGCCTTTGTTTTCACAATGTGAATAACATGGGACATGCTGTACACTAGCCTACCTCCTGTTTTTATTATTGTCTTTGATGATGCATGTCATACACTTCTTTTATTCTTCTTACCGGACGGTTGAGAATGAGATGTGGTCAGTTATGTAACGTAGGTGAAAGGACGATTGTCATTAATCGTTATGTAGGCCCAAAGAAAGCCCAATGGATTTTAAACATGCATGGGAAAAGCGCTCGTCTCGATTCAAGCGCTAGGCTATTCCTCGAAGCAAACGCACAGTACAACCTAACAGGTTTGAATGAAATTCTCCTCATAGGTTGTCTACGTAACTTCCTAAGCATGCTGCACGTCAGGTAGTGATTGTGGGATGATAACACTACCAATGCTGTAACCCCTCAGAGTGTTCACAAACAAAGTAGGGTGGAGTTGCTGGGGCTGGTATTTTGTCAGTTGTGCATTTCCCCCACTAATGGTTAGGAGTTGGTCAGGGCAAGCTGATTCTAAATCTGTACCTAGTGGCAACTCAAACAGCACCATGTGACTCAGAGAAAGTAGAGAAGGCTCTAAATTCTGCCTAATAAATGAGACAAGGGAAGTACATTACTGCATTATCGATCAGGCTAGGTTATGTCAGAGTTAATGGACTAAAAGGTTTTCTTTTAAAGGAGTCTGGGCTAAATGCTTTGATCCAATTTCTAGTATTTTGCTATAGGGCTATTATTAATTTTGTCATTCTGTGTGCTATGAAAATGTATTTATGTCCTATGTTATTTACCAAAAATAATGTTTGTCACTGACCGTGCCCTTTGTCTCTCCCTTTAATCCTAGTTTGTGAAGTGTGGCTATGCAGGCTCCAACTTCCCAGAGCACATTTTCCCTGCATTGGTTGGCAGGCCAATCATTCGCTCCACAGCTAAAGTGGGAAACATTGAGATCAAGGTAACCTCACTTGTTTACTTCACATGAGTGTTAAATCCCTTTGATATCTAGACAAAAATATGTCTTTTAGTATTTACTCAAGAAAGTGGTAATAACCTGTTTTGAAGGGGGTCATATAAATATTGCATAATTTTTTTACCGAGTAACATACTGTGAATTATGTCTGAAATGGGTATTAGTATCTGGGTTGAGTGTAATACTTTGTAAAATGGGTCCTGTTTTGTCATTTGTACCTATCATCTGGGGAAAGGGGATTGCACAATTGAATGCGTTGTTTTCCACTTTTAACCCAACCCCCTCTGAATCAGAGAGTAATTTAATCGAAGTAATCTAGGGTGGTTAACTGCCTTGCTCAAGGGCCAAACTACAGTTTTTTTTCCTACCTTGCCGGCTCGGATTCAAACCAGCAACCTTTTTTGTTATTTTATTTTTAGCTTTTTATTTAACTAGGCAAGTCAGTTAAGAACATTCTTATTTTCATGGGTTAACTGCCTTGTTCAGGGGCAGAATGACAGATTTTTACCTTGTCAGCTCGGGGGTTCGATCTTGCAACCTTTCGGTTACGAGTCCAACGCTCTAACCGCTAGGCTACCTGCCGCCCCACTAGGCTACCTGCCGCCCCACTAGTTAAGTTTTTATTTTTCAGAACATGTAGACCTAGTGGGAAAATGGAGCACATCTTTTGATTTACACTACTTTGTTAGATTACATTTTTGCTTAGTCTCTCCACTGTGTACTTGTTGGAGCAATTTTCCTAACACTTATCCTGGACAAAGAAGCTATTTCAATGGAGATTCTTAGTTGACAGTGCTTTATTCCAGGACTAGCCTTAATCTGTGTTTGGGAAACCGGCTGTTTGAGTTTAGTTTTTCACAGTATTGGAGAGTTTAAAAAAAGTATTTCCTCCATTGAGTGTCCTCTGGAAATCCAACAATCCAACACACTGTTCCCTATGGGAAACAATAGGCTAATATTTACCATTGCTGGCTGAGTCCCAAATGGCACCCTATACTCTACATAGTTACTTTTAACCCTATGGGTCCGGATCAAAAGTAGTGCACTGCATAGGGAATAGGATTCCTTTTGGGACGTAGGGCATGATTTGTTGATTTAGCCTAGATGTCGCACCTAGTCTTGCTATCAGGGCGTTACACATTAACAATCACCTTTGATAACATTGCAGCATTATATGAGAGGATGGGTGGTTTTTGTAGGACACACACTGATTCACCTCTGTCCTTGGCTCCTCTGTCCTCCTCTCTCTCTGTTCTATCTTCTGACCCTCTGCTTCATCCCTCTCTTCCTCCCACCTCTCCTCCTTTTTCTTGTTGAGGTAGAATAACGGAAAGATGGTAAGTGTGTATGTTTGCAGTTTCATGGGCCCCTGCTGTCTGCTCGGACAATGAAATGGCTGCACTCGTCATCTCTCCGACAAGAATGGTCCTTTTATTTTTCTGTCAATTGTTTGGCATTGCTTCCTCATTCCCTCTCTACTACTCTTTCCCTGGTTTTCTGTGATGAAATGGTGTTCTGGCTAACCTTACAAACTGTTTTACCCCTTGTTTTTTAATTGTTTTTTTTACAAATCAACATGTTAAATACAGTGGTCTGAACACTGACAGGTCTTGGTCTTGTGTACATACAAGCAGTTGCAGAAGGAAACAGCAATTATTATTTTTATTTTTTTCAAATGTATTTTTGTTTCACCTTTATTTAACCAAGTTCTAATTTACAACTGCGATCTGGCCAAGATAAAGCAAAGCAGTGAGACAAAATCAAGTTATTTTTTATTTTATTTAACTAAGCAATTCAGTTAAGAACAAATTCTTATTTACAATGACGGCCTATGAACAGTGGGTTCCTAGTGCCTTGTTCAGGGGCATAACAACATTTTTTTTTAGCTTGTCAGCTTGGGGATTCAATCTAGCAACCTTCCGGTTACTAGTCCAATGCTCTAACCGCTAGGCTATCTGCTGCTGTTACACATGGGATAAACAAATGTACAGTCATTAACACAATAGAAGATCTGTATACAGTGTGTGCGAATGAAGTAAGGAGGTAAGGCAATAAATAGGCCATAGTGGCGAAGTAATTACAATTTAGCAATTAACACTGGAGTGATAGATGTGCAGATGAGGATGTGCAAGTAGAAATATTAGTGTGCAAAGGAGCAGAAAAAAAAAATGGGATGAGGTCGATAGTTGGTTGGATGGGCTATTTACAGATGGGCTGTGTACAGCTGCAGCGATCGGTAAGCTGCTCTGACAGCCGATGCTTGAAGTCAGTGAGGGAAATATAAGTCTTCAACTTCAGTGATTTTTGCAATTCGTTCCAGTCATTGGCAGCAGAGTACTAAAAGGAAAGGCGGCCAAAATAAGGTGTTTGCTTTGGGGATGACCAGTGAAATATACCTGCTGGAGCGGTGCTACGGGTGGGTGTTGCTATGGTGACCAGTGAGCTGAGATAAGGCGGAGCTTTACCTAGCAAAGACTTATAGATGACCTGGAACTAGTGGGTTTGGCGACGAATATGTATCGAGTACCAGCCAACGAGAGCATACAGGTCACAATGGTGGGTAGTACAGTTGAAGTCGGAAGTTTACATACACTTAGGTTGGAGTCATTTAAACTCGTTTTTCAACCACTCCACAAATTTCTTGTTAACAAACTATAGTTTTGGCAAGTCGGTTAGGACATCTACTTTGTGCATGACACAAGTAATTTTTCCAACAATTGTTTACAGACAGATTATTTCACTGTATCACAATTCCAGTGGGTCAGAAGTTTACATACACTAAGCAGACTGTGCCTTTAAACAGCTTGGACAATTCCAGAAAATGATGTAATGGCTTTAGAAGCTTCTGATAGGCTAATTGACATAATTTGAGTCAATTGGAGGTGTACCAGTAGATGTATTTCAAGGCCTACCTTCAAACTCAGTGCCTCTTTGCTTGACATCATGGGAAAATCAAAAGAAATCAGCCAAGACCTCAGAAAATGTATTGTTGACCTCCAAGTCTGGTTCATCCTTGGGAGCAATTTCCAGTTAATCTGTACAAACAATAGTACGCAAGTATAAACACAATGGGACCACACAGCCATCATAACGCTCAGGAAGGAGACGCGTTCTGTCTCCTAGAGATGAACGTACTTTGGTGGGAAAAGTGCAAATCAATCCCAGAACAGCAAAGGACCTTGTGAAGATGCTGGAGGAAAGGGGTACAAAAGTATCTACCTCCACAGTAAAACGAGTCCTACTTCGACATAACCTGAAAGGCCACTCAGTAAGGAAGAAGCCACTGCTCCAAAACCGTGATAAAAAAAGCTAGACTACGGTTTGCAACTGCACATGGGGTCAAAGATTGTACTTTTTGGAGAAATGTCCTCTGGTCTGATGAAATAAAAGTAGAACTGTTGGGCCATAATTACTATCGTTATGTTTGGAGGAAAGAGGGGGAGGCTTGCAAGCCGAAGAACACCATCCCAACCGTGAAGCGTGGGGGTGGCAGCATGTTTTTGGGGGTGCTTTGCTGCAGGAGGGACTGGTGCACTTCACAAAATATATGGCATCATGAGGCAGGAAAATGATGTGGATATATTGAAACAACATCTCAAGACATCAGTCAGGAAGTTAAAGCTTGGTCGCAAATGGGTCTTCCAAATGGACAAATACCCCAAGTGGCCATCACAAAGCCCTGACCTCAATCCCATAGAAAATTTGTGAGCAGAACTGAAAAAGCGTGTGTGTGCAAGGAGGCCTACAAACCTGACTCAGTTACGCCAGCTCTGTCAGGAGGAATGGGCCAAAATTCACCCAACTTATTGTGGGAAGCTTGTGGAAGGCTACCCGGAACGTTTGACCCAAGTTAAACAATTTAAAGGCAATGCTACCAAATACTAATTGAGTGTATGTAAACTTCTGACCCACTGGGAATGTGATGAAAGAAAAATAATTCTCTGCTATTATTCTGATATTTCACATTCTTAAAATAAAGTGGTGATCCTAACTGACCTAAGACAGGGAATTCTTACTAGGATTAAATGTCAGGAATTGTGAAAAACTGAGTTTAAATGTATTTAGCTAAGGTGTATGTAAACTTCTGACTTCAACTGTATATGGGGCTTTGGTGACAAAACAGATGTCACTGTGATAGACTGCATCCAATTTGCTGAGTGGTGTTGAAGGCTATTTTGTAAATGACATTGCCGAAGTCAAGCATCGGCACGATAGTCAGTTTTACGAGGGTATGTTTGGCAGCATGAGTGAAGGAGGCTTTCTTGCGAAATAGGAAGCCGCTTCTAGATTTAATTTTGGATTGATATCAATAGTAGAGAGATCATCATGAGAAGGGGAACATGTTGTCTGCTGTAGCTTCTCATGTTAAAATAAACTTGCAAGCCTCTTCATAACTACCACATTGAGCATGAGTTTACCAATGCAGTTCTCTGCCATTATGAGTGACCTGTTTGTTGGGCGGTAGACAGTCAAGCCTATTCTGAGTTTGCCTATACTATAGGTTCTAGACATTTTCAATAGGATCTGCATCCCAATTAACCAAATGGATTCCGTTCTACTAACAGTGTGCTCTGACTGTATGGCTGGAATCTCTATCTAATGTTGCCTTATCTACCGCCTGTTCTCTGGAGCAGGGCTGAAAGTATCGTCAGATCACTAAAAGCAACATGCCCGCAGAATGACTAGATGTTGACTGCAACTATAATAAGTGATGTTTTACTTTTTTATTGTGGCATGCAAATGTCCTTTTAGGGAAGTTCTTTAAGTTTGTTCTGTAGAGCATTTTAAGATGGTGGATGTCCTTTTGGGACGTTGTTACCTTCTTACCCAGAGCTTTCCATCCTCCTTTTTTTGTTGTATAGCTGTGGTCAGTCGGCATTGACACTGTGACAGTCGGTTTGTTGCTGTGGTACGTCACTGACCTGGGTGGTGGACACTGTAACTTTTCTATGCAGTAATATTCAGTGGCTACTGCACTATTGGGGTCCCTCCCAAACGGTGGGTTCATTTTAAAAAGTCACGCCCTGGTTTTGACCCTAGTCTGAGAAACTCTGATCTTTATCCCCTCCCTCCCCAGGACCTGATGGTGGGGGATGAGGCGAGCGAGCTGCGCTCCATGCTGGAGGTGAACTACCCCATGGAGAACGGCATCGTGAGGAACTGGGATGACATGAAGCACCTGTGGGACTACACCTTTGGTCCCGAGAAGCTCAACATCGACTCGCGCAACTGCAAGATCCTGCTCACCGAGCCGCCTATGAACCCAACCAAGAACCGCGAGAAGATCATTGAGGTGCGTATACATTTTTTAAAGTGTTTAGTTTTGTTAACCCACAACTACTAAATATGTTGTCAGAGGACAATTTCATTAACATGCTTTAGTTTTGAAAGTGTGTATTCTGGAGTGTACCCAGAACGGCTGGAGGAGATCTCTTGTAAGGCCTTTTATACGGTTCCATTGTGGATCTTAAATGATTCATCAGTCATAACAGTGATGCACTGTGCCGAGGAGGCAGTAGTGCTCCCGATAAGGAGGTTTATCTTGGAGTTGCAACTTGTCAGTCATTGTGACTAAGGCAGCAACACTGCCTGGCAGACCTGGTTTCAACGAGTATTTGATTGAGTTTGAGTTTGATTGAGTTTGATTGAGCCTGTCTGGAGTTTCACATGGGTGGACATTGCATTTTTGGGACTACTCCATTGTTTCCATTGTGCAAGGCCAGGTCAATCAACCACAGCTAAAGTATTTGAAAGACTTAATGCTATTTGAACCCAGATCTGCTGCCTGGCGACAGCTCCTCAGTGGGGAGTCAGTCAGAGCCACTGTTATTAATGATTCAGGCTGTCCTCTGTGTGGATGCCAGCCATGGCTAAGTTCTTTGAGAATAAGTCCTTTTCACCCATTTAAACTTCAGGTTTATGAACATGGAGGTCTATTCCTTTGAGTGGAAGTTGAGGTTAGATTTGTTGCGGTTTTCCTAGCATTGCCAAATACAAAAACAAAGCTAATTTGTATTAGCAAGATGCTAAGTTACTGTTTAACTATAAATGCACAGATTTTTTGTTGTTGCAGTAACTACACATTCCAGTGACATACTCTCGCACTCCCCACCTCTTTCCTAGGTGATGTTTGAGACGTACCAGTTCTCTGGGGTTTACATAGCCATCCAAGCTGTGCTCACACTCTATGCTCAAGGTAGGTTCTTTAAAACAAAACAAGGCCACTAGAAGGAAGGTAGGACACCCAAAACCAGTGAAGAACACTGGGTACCTGAGATTTCACTCCAAGGAATTGCAATTTAAAGTACCTTTCAGAACACATGGAGGAATGTAGGAGATTATACCTGGTAATTTGCTTTGGCTACGTTTCTACCATGGTAGCAACAATTATTTTGGACTTATACTTTATTTTCCAGTACAGAAAGTACCAGATATTTACTTTACATTTTAAAATGGTTATTAGTTAATAACCTAATGAGTTTCTTGTTTGTTTCTTTGAGAAACAAATTAAAACAATTGATTTGGTACCAGATAGTTACCAATTATTTGAAGTAAGTACCAGAAAGTACCCATTGATACCACATCCTTTCCTACCGTAGTAAATACCTAGTATCGTAAAATAAAGTGCTTCCATTTGTACTGTACTGATTGTATTTCTAACATCGAGGTCTTTCTCTGGTAAAAAAAAATAAGCACAGCTGTGGAATGAGGGATGAAACGGGCTGTGCTAATGCGTGACCCTTTCAGTGGCAGGACGAGAGTTGAATATGCAGCAGCACGTAGTTGAATATGTAGCTGTACACTTCTTGTTGTTCTACTGTCATTGGCCTAAGCATTTGTTTGATATTGAACCAATATACAGTATTATGATGGAAAACTCTTGACACCAAGAAATCGGTAATAACAATGAATAAAAAGCTTTCCGTTTCAAATGTGTAATGACAGAAATGGTCTATAATGTTGATATGGGCTTTGGAAACGGTGGATGTGTTTTCTCACTGGCCCTATTCTGTTGGCACTGCTGTGTTTTTTTTTTTTTGTAAAAAAAAAAAAATATGTAGGTCTCCTGACGGGCGTGGTGGTGGACTCTGGTGATGGCGTCACCCACATCTGCCCCGTGTACGAAGGCTTCTCCCTGCCCCACCTGACCAGACGCCTGGACATTGCAGGACGAGACATCACGCGCTACCTCATCAAGGTGCACCCTCGTTCCCCACACGTGACTGTCTTAGAATGTCCTGTCCAGAAACCACTCCTAGCCTTGAGGCATGTGTAGATATGGGAAGACTGAATAACGCACTGATGTATATTGAGCCTTGCCCATTGGAGCTACTACCATATATATTTGTAACTATATAGCCTAATTCTTTCAAATCTACGCAAGAGCCTAGGAGGAACTAACTAGGGGGTGATTCCCTCATGACTATGTCTGATGACTTGCTAGTGGAAAGCAGTCGACTGTAAACCACACCTGTTCATTATTTCATGTTAAGATTTGTGATTTTAAGAAAGGTGACGATTTAAAGAGTATTGGAGTCTTTTTAAATGAGTTTTGCAGTCCTTTACAACGGAGATATCTGCAAACCAACCAAACACATCCCTTACCTCTGACCTTTATCCAGCTGCTGTTGCTGAGGGGCTACGCCTTCAACCACTCGGCGGACTTTGAGACGGTGCGCATGATGAAGGAGAAGCTGTGCTACGTGGGCTACAACATCGAGCAGGAGCAGAAGCTGGCGCTGGAGACCACCGTGCTGGTTGAGTCCTACACGGTCAGTAACGCAGTCCTACACGGTCATTATCCTGGTTGAGTCCTACACGGTCAGTAACGCAGTCCTACACGGTCATTATCCTGGTTGAGTCCTACACGGTCAGTAACGCAGTCCTACACGGTCATTATCCTGGTTGAGTCCTACACGGTCAGTAACGCAGTCCTACACGGTCATTATCCTGGTTGAGTCCTACACGGTCAGTAACGCAGTCCTACACGGTCATTATCCTGGTTGAGTCCTACACGGTCAGTAACGCAGTCCTACACGGTCATTATCCTGGTTGAGTCCTACACGGTCAGTAACGCAGTCCTACACGGTCATTATCCTGGTTGAGTCCTACACGGTCAGTAACGCAGTCCTACACGGTCATTATCCTGGTTGAGTCCTACACGGTCAGTAACGCAGTCCTACACGGTCATTATCCTGGTTGAGTCCTACACGGTCAGTAACGCAGTCCTACACGGTCATTATCCTGGTTGAGTCCTACACGGTCAGTAACGCAGTCCTACACGGTCATTATCCTGGTTGAGTCCTACACGGTCAGTAACGCAGTCCTACACGGTCATTATCCTGGTTGAGTCCTACACGGTCAGTAACGCAGTCCTACACGGTCATTATCCTGGTTGAGTCCTACACTTCCAGTTCTTATTGTACAAGTTTAGGTAGTACAACCTTAAAAATCTAATTGTTTGCTTGAGTGTCGGTTGGCGCAAGGTGAGCCTTGTGCGCTCTACCAAAGATGGGCTACTTACTAACTCAGGTTTGATCGCTAGTTACTCCTTTCATCTGTGGCGCTGCTTTCCTGTGCTAGTAGACAAGTGCTGAGCTATATATGGGCTGCTTAATTAGCCATATGTACTGTAAGCCAAACATCTGTACAGATTTCCTATCTTTTAATTCAAAAATCTTTCTCTCCAGCCGCTTGTACATAGAGATGTATAGAAGGCACGTTTGTCACTAGACAGGAAAACCTCTATAGGCTTTTCTATCACAGAAGTGATCAAAGGCAAATATCAGAGGTGCACCCTCTATATATTTCTATGGACAGCAGCTGCCATGACTTTTCTCCAATTTGAGATCGGATCATGGGAAACACGCGCCCGGTAGAGAGATGATTCTGGAAGTAATGCACACGTTGTTTGACAATGTAACTGTAATAATATTACCTGATTTTAAAAAGCTACGAGTTACTTACAAAAGTCATCTGATTATGTAATGCATTACTTGTGTATATATATATAACTCATCACCCCAAACACTGCATCATATTCTCCTTAGTCTTGCCTGGTAAGGGTGACACCATTTTACACTGAGAATAATAGAATTTATCTGTATTTGAGGCCTGGCTATATGGTAACACTGCCTCCTTGTGGACATAATGTATCATGGAGATCAGGTTATATTTTTAGAACAGTAGGAGACATATTTAGTGTGGGAGGAGCTCTTGAACCAAGCTCTGGATGTCCCCAGGTTACTTTGCACAAATCGGGTTTGATGGCCGGTAGGGGTTGGAGGTGAACCACGAAGGAACCGCGAGTCCCTGTGATGTAGAGGGAGTGGACGGAATTTTCCATGTGTGTGGCGGGCGGCGGCGCACCTCCCTGTTTCCTTGCCCAAATCCTGGAGAGAGAGGGAGAGGCGGAGGACATAGAATGGAACAAGGGCACTACTGTAGTGTTGAAGAAACGACTCCCCTCCTCATCATTGGGCGTGACATCATTTCCTGTACGACACAGACTCCCACGCCACGTGCTGACCTGGTGTCTGTTTCCTCCTCTGGACTCCAGACTGGAGCCGTCAATGGGCCCTTTATGCTCCCTCCCACGTAGTGTTCCGCCACGCTCTGTAAAAGGCCTACTGTCTGTTAGCCGGCTCCATCTGACCAGAGAGAGAAAGACTCTTAATGTTGCCAGTTCCAAACATTGTATATTGTCCATCTCTAGCCAAGCATTGCCTTCATATTTCCCTAGCAGTGTTCTAGCAGAAGAAAGCCATCAGTCCTGTCTCGATGTCAACTAAATGCTTTCCGATGTGTGAATGTTGTTCCCCTTTCTGTGTCCCCAGCTCCCCGATGGCAGGATGATCAAGGTGGGAGGGGAGCGGTTCGAGGCCCCTGAGGCTCTGTTCCAGCCCCACCTCATCAACGTGGAGGGAGTCGGGGTGGCAGAGCTCCTCTTCAACACCATCAATGCAGCAGACATCGACACCAGGTAACTCCATGACAGACTCCCCTTACTTACTAGTGAGAGACCTAGTAATTTCCAAACCTCTATCCTTCCCTTTCACATCTCCTTTTGCCATTTCATTAGTTTACGGTCTAGACTTTGAGTGGATGCTCTTGAGCAGAGTGATGATGTTGAACTGCATAGCCAAAACCCTTCAAAGGTCAGTCACTAGTTGTCACTGTGCAGTGCTATGATGGAATCTGGGCTGTCCCCGACAAAAAAAAAAATCTTGGTCAACCAAGAGTCGTCTGTTCAAGCCACCTTTTGCCTTGATGACAGCTTTGCACACTCTTAGCAGCTTCATGAGCTAGTCAACTGGAATGTATTTCAATTAACAGGTGTTCCTTGTTAATTTGTGGAATTTCTTTCCTCGTTAAAAACTTTAAGGATTGGCCCCTTTTTTTAAACATTTTCGCCTAAATTTTTCGCCTTTTTATACTGTTCAACCTACCTTATGTCAATTGAATCTTATCCTCAATACTGACTAAACTAATGGTGTTTTCTAATGCAAGAAATAAATTCACCGATTACAACCTGTCAGGGCAAGGAGATTGAGGTTGTAACCTCATATAAATACAGTGCCTTGTGAAAGTATTCGGCCCCCTTTGCGACCTTTTGCCACATTTCAGGCTTCAAACATAAAGATATAAAACTGTATTTTTTGTGAAGAATCAACAACAAGTGGGACACAATCATGAAGTGGAACGACATTTATTGGATATTTCAAACTTTTTTAACAAATCAAAAACTGAAAAATTGGGCGTGCAAAATTATTCAGCCCCCTTAAGTTAATACTTTGTAGCGCCACCTTTTGCTGTGATTACAGCTGTAAGTCGCTTGGGGTATGTCTCTATCAGTTTTGCACATCGAGAGACTGACATTTTTCCCATTCCTCCTTGCAAAACAGCTCGAGCTCAGTGAGGTTGGATGGAGAGCATTTGTGAACAGCAGTTTTCAGTTCTTTCCACAGATTCTCGATTGGATTCAGGTCTGGACTTTGACTTGGCCATTCTAACACCTGGATATGTTTATTTTTGAACCATTCCATTGTAGATTTTGCTTTATGTTTTGGATCATTGTCTTGTTGGAAGACAAATCTCTGTCCCAGTCTCAGGTCTTTTGCAGACTCCATCAGGTTTTCTTCCAGAATGGTCCTGTATTTGGCTCCATCCATCTTCCCATCAATTTTAACCATCTTCCCTGTCCCTGCTGAAGAAAAGCAGGCCCAAACCATGATGCTGCCACCACCATGTTTGACAGTGGGGATGGTGTGTTCAGGGTGTTGCTTTTACGCCAAACATAACGTTTTGCATTGTTGCCAAAAAGTTCAATTTTGGTTTCATCTGACCAGAGCACCTTCTTCCACATGTTTGGTGTGTCTCCCAGGTGGCTTGTGGCAAACTTTAAACAACACTTTTTATGGATATCTTTAAGAAATGGCTTTCTTCTTGCCACTCTTCCATAAAGGCCAGATTTGTGCAATATACGACTGATTGTTGTCCTATGGACAGAGTCTCCCACCTCAGCTGTAGATCTCTGCAGTTCATCCAGAGTGATCATGGGCCTCTTGGCTGCATCTCTGATCAGTCTTCTCCTTGTATGAGCTGAAAGTTTAGAGGGACGGCCAGGTCTTGGTAGATTTGCAGTGGTCTGATACTCCTTCCATTTCAATATTATCGCTTGCACAGTGCTCCTTGGGATGTTTAAAGCTTGGGAAATCTTTTTGTATCCAAATCCGGCTTTAAACTTCTTCACAACAGTATCTCGGACCTGCCTGGTGTGTTCCTTGTTCTTCATGATGCTCTCTGCGCTTTTAACGGACCTCTGAGACTATCACAGTGCAGGTGCATTTATACGGAGACTTGATTACACACAGGTGGATTGTATTTATCATCATTAGTCATTTAGGTCAACATTGGATCATTCAGAGATCCTCACTGAACTTCTGGAGAGAGTTTGCTGCACTGAAAGTAAAGGGGCTGAATAATTTTGCACGGCCAATTTTTCAGTTTTTGATTTGTTAAAAAAGTTTGAAATATCCAATAAATGTCGTTCCACTTCATGATTGTGTCCCACTTGTTGTTGATTCTTCACAAAAAAATACAGTTTTATATATTTATGTTTGAAGCCTGAAATGTGGCAAAAGGTCGCAAAGTTCAAGGGGGCCGAATACTTTCGCAAGGCACTGTATATTGGAATTTTAATTGATGACGGCCTCATTTAAATTGCATATTCAACAACTTACAAAAAAAAATTGAAGCTGAAATTGGGATTTTATTTTAGGAATAAGGCCTGTTTTTATTTTGACGCCAGAAGGAGGCTAGTATCAGCTACATTTATGCCTTTACTAGACTATGGGGATATTTTATATATGAATGCTTCCGCTCAGTGTTTGAGATCAATTGACACTCTTTACCATGGCACTTTGAGATTTATTTTAAACTGCAAAACCCTTACGCACCACTGCACTTTGTATACCAGGGTTGGCTGGCCTTCTCTTGTCGCTCAGTCACTGGTATACTTTTATTTACAAAGCCATTTGGGGTTTACTACCTTTTTTATTTGTGCATTTATATTGTTCAGAAATGTGGTGGGTGCTCTTCATTCGCTGGACTTTATCCTGCTAACTGTTCCAAATGTCCGAACTGAATTTGGTAAAAGGGCTTTTATGTACTCTGCGCCATTGTCTTGGAACACCTTACAAAATACTTTTAACCTGGAAGAACTTGTCCCGATTTGGTGTTTTTAAATCACTGATGAAGGATTTTCAGGCTGATTCCCTGACCTGTCAATGTTTTTAATTTGCTGTTTTATACTCTTGTGAATTCAATGGATTTTACTAGATTACTTGTAGTTTTTCATGTCTGTCTGTAATTTTTTTGTAATGACTTGGTGCTGCCTATCTTGGCTAGGGTGCTCTTGAAAAATAGATTTTATTCTCAATGAGCCCTTCCTGGTTAAATAAAGGTTAAATAAAGTAATAAATAAAATGACATACCCAAATCTAACTGCTGGAAGCAAGGATATGAATATTCTTGGTACCATTTGAAAGGAAACACAGAAGTTTGTGGAAATGTGAAAGGAATCTAGGAGAATAACACAATAGATCTGGTAAAAGAAATGTTTTTGTACCATCTTTGAAATGCAAGCGAAAGGTCATAATGTATTATTCTAGCCAAGGCACAATTTAGATGTTGTCCACTAGGTGGCAGCAATGTATGTGCAAAGTTTCAGACTGATCCAATGAACCATTGCATTTCTGTTCAAAATTTTGTGTCACGACTGCCCAAATGTGCCTAATTTATTTACACAATCAGTTGTGTTGTAACAAGGTAGGGGTGGTATACAGAAGATAGCCCTATTTGGTAAAAGACCCAAGTCCAGATTGTGGCAAGAACAGCTCAAATAAGCAAAGAGAAACAACAGTCCCATTAAATCAAATCACATTTATTTATATAGCCCTTCGTACATCAGCTGATATCTCAAAGTGCTGTATAGAAACCCAGCCTAAAACCCCAAACAGCAAGCAATGCAGGTGTAGAAGCACGGTGGCTAGGAAAAACTCCCTAGAAAGGCCAAAACCTAGGAAGAAACCTAGAGAGGAACCAGGCTATGTGGGGTGGCCAGTCCTCTTCTGGCTGTGCCGGGTGGAGATTATAACAAAACATGGTCAAGATGTTCAAATGTTCATAAATGACCAGCATGGTCGAATAATAATAAGGCAGAATAGTTGAAACTGGAGCAGCAGCACAGTCAGGTGGACTGGGGACAGCAAGGAGTCATCATGTCAGGTAGTCCTGGGGCATGGTCCTAGGGCTCAGGTCCTCCGAGAGAGAGAAAGAAAGAGAGAAGGAGAGAATTAGAGAACGCACACTTAGATTCACACAGGACACCAAATAGGACAGGAGAAGTACTCCAGATATAACAAACTGACCCTAGCCCCCCGACACATAAACTACTGCAGCATAAATACTGGAGGCTGAGACAGGAGGGGTCAGGAGACACTGTGGCCCACTCCGAGGACACCCCCGGACAGGGCCAAACAGGAAGGATATAACCCCACCCACTTTGCCAAAGCACAGCCCCCACACCACTAGAGGGATATCTTCAACCACCAACGTACCATCCTGAGACAAGGCTGAGTATAGCCCACAAAGACCTCCGCCACGGCACAACCCAAGGGGGGGGGGGGGGGCCGCCAACCCAGACAGGATGACCACATCAGTGACTCAACCCACTCAGGTGACGCACCCCCTCCAGGGACGGCATGAGAGAGCCCCAGTAAAGCCAGTGACTCAGCCCCTGTAATAGGGTTAGAGGCAGAGAATCCCAGTGGAAAGAGGGGAACCGGCCAGGCAAAGACAGCAAGGGCGGTTCGTTGCTCCAGAGCCTTTCCGTTCACCCTCCCACTCCTGGGCCAGACTACACTCAATCATATGACCCACTGAAGAGATGAGTCTTCAGTAGAGACTTAAAGGTTGAGACCGAGTTTGCGTCTCTGACATGGGTAGGCAGACCGTTCCATTACTTTAAGACATGACGCTCAGTCAATCTGTAACATTTAAAGAACTTTGAACGTTTTTTCAAGTGCAGTTGCAAAAACCATCAAGTGCAATGATGAAACTGGCTGTCATGAGGACCGCCACTGGAAAGGAAGACCCAGAGTTACCTCTGCTGCAGAGGGTGAGTTCATTAGTTACCAGCCTCAGAAATGAGCAATTAACTGCACCTCAGATTGCAGCCCAAATAAATTATTCACAGAGTTCAAGTAACAGACACATCTCAATATCAACTGTTCAGAGGAGACTGCGTGAATCAGGCCTTCATCGTCGGATTGCTGCAAAGAAACAACTGAAGGACACCAATAATAAGAAGAGACTTGCTTGGGCCAAGAAACATGAGCAATGGACATTAGACCTGTGGAAATTTGAGATTTTTGGTTCCAACCACCATGTCTTTGACAAGACACCTTGTCTTTGTGCAGAGTAGGGGAACAAATGATCTCCGCATGTGTGGTTCCCACCGTGAAGTATGGAGGAGGATGTGTGGGGGTGCTTTGCTGGTGACACTGTCTGATTTCTATTTAGAATTCAAGGCACACTTAAACAGCATGGCTACCACAGCTTTCTGCAACAGGTAAATGGCTCAACATATCTCCAGGCTGTGTAAGGGCTAATCGACTAAGAAGGAGTGAGGCATCAGATGACCTGGCCTCCACAATCACCCGACCTCAACCCTATTGAGATGGTTGGGATGAGTTGGACCGCAGAGTGAAGGAAAAGCAGCCAACAAGTGCTCAGCATATGTGGGAACTGTTGGAAAAGCATTCCAGGTGACTACCTCATGAAGCTGGTTGAGATAATACCAAGTGTGCAAAGTTGTCACCAGGGCAAAGGGTGGCTATTTGAAGAATCTCAACTATAAAATACATTTTGATTTGTTTAACACCTTTTTTGGTTACTACATGATTCCATATATGGTATTTCATAGTTTTGATGTCTTCACAATTATTCTACAATGTAGAAAATAGTAAAAATAAAGATTTTTTTTCACCTTTATTTAACCAGGTAGTCTAGTTGAGAACAAGTTCTCATTTGCAACTGCGACCTGGCCAAGATGAAGCAAAGCAGTTCGACACATACAACAACACAGTTACACATGGAAATAACAAGCATACAGTCAATAATACAGTAGACAGTATACAGCATGTGCAAATGAGGTAGGATAAGGGAGGTAAGGCAATAAATAGGCCATGGTGGCGAAGTAATTACAATATAGCAATTAAACACTAGAATGGTAGAATGTGCAGAAGATGAATGTGCAAGTAGAGATACTGGGGTGCAAAGGAGCAAAATAAATACAGTATGGGGATGAGGTAGATTGGATGGGCTATTTACAGATGGGCAATGTGCAGTGATCTGTGAGCTGCTCTGACAGCTGGTGATTAAAGCTAGTGAGGAAGTAAGAGTCTCCAGCTTTAGACATTTTTGCAGTTTGTTCCAGTCATTGGCAGCATAGAACTGGAAGAAGAGGTGGCCAAAGGGAGAATTGGCTTTGGGGGTGACAGTGAGATATACCTGCTGGAGCGCGTGCTATGGGTGGGTGCTGCTATGGTGACCAGTGAGCTGAGATAAGGCGGGGCTTTACCTAGCAGAGACTTGTAGATGACCTGGAGCCAGTGGGTTTGGTGACGAGTATGAAGCGAGGGCCAGCCAACGAGGGCCAGCCAACGAGGGCGTACAGGTCGCAGTGGTGGGTAGTATATGGGGCTTTGGTGACAAAACGGATGGCACTGTGAGAGACTGCATCCAATTTGTTGAGTAGAGTGTTGGAGGCTATTTTGTAAATGACATCGCGGAAGTCGGATCGCTAGGGTGGTCAGTTTTACGAGGGTATGTTTGGCAGCATGAGTGAAGGATGCTGTGTTGCGAAATAGAAAGCAGATTCTAAATTACATTTTTTGATTGGAGATGTTTAATGTGAATCTGGAAGGAGAGTTTACAGTCTAACCAGGCACTTAGGTATTTGTAGTTGTCCACATATTCTAAGGCAGAACTGTCCAGAGTAGTGATGCTGGACGGGCGGGCAGGTGAGGGCAGCGATCGGTTGAAGAGCAGGCATTTAGTTTTACTTGCATTTAAGAGCAGTTGGGAGGCCACGGAAGGAGAGTTGTACGGCATTGAAGCTCGTCTGGAGGTTAGTTAACACAGTGCCCAAAGAAGGGCCAGAGGTATACAGAATGGTGTTGTCTGCGTAGAGATGGATCAAAGAATCACCAGCAGCAAGAGCGACATCATTGATGTATACAGAGAAAAGAGTCGGCCCGAGAATTGAACCCTGTGGCACCCCCATAGAGACTGCCAGAGGTCCGAACAACAGGCCCTCCAATTTGACACACTGAACTCTATCAGAGAAGTAGTTGGTGAAGCAGGCGAGGCAGTCATTTGAGAAACCAAGGCTGTCGAGTCTGCCGATAAGAATGTTGTGATTGACAGAGTTGAAAGCCGTAGCCAGGTCGATGAATACGGCTGCACAGTAATGTCTCTTATCAATGGCGGTTATGATATTGTTTAGGACCTTGAGCGTGGCTGAGGTGCACCCATGACCAGCTATGAAACCAGATTGCATAGCGGGGAAGGTACGGTGGGATTCGAAATGGTTTGTTAACTTGGCTTTCGAAGACCTTAGAAAGGCAGGGTAGAATAGATATCGGTCTGTGTCAGTTTGGGTCTAGTGTCTCCCCCTTTTGAAGAGAGGAAGGCTACCGCAGTCATTCCCATCTATGGGAGTCTCAGAAAATATGAGAGGTTGAACAGGTTAGTAATGGGGGTTGCAACAATTTCGGCAGATCATTTTAGAGAGGGTCCAGATTGTCTAGCCCGGCTGATTTGTAGGGGTTCAGATTTTGCAGCTCTTTCAGAACATCAGCTATCTGGATTTGGGTGAAGGAGAAGTGGGGGAGGCTTGGGCAAGTTGCTGTGGAGGGCTGTTGATCGGGGTAGCCAGGTGGAAAGCATGGCCAGCCGTAGAAAAATGCTTATTGAAATTCTTAATTATAGTGGATTTATCAGTGGTGACAGTATTTCCTAGCCTCAGTGCAGTGGGCAGCTGGGAGGAGGTGCTCTTATTCTCCATGGACTTTAGTGTCCCAGAACTTTTTTGAGTTTGTGCTACAGGATGCAAATTTCTGCTTGAAAAAGCCAGCCTTAGCTTTCCTAACTGCCTGTGTATATTTGTTCTTAACTTTCCTGAAAAGTTGCATATCGCGGGGGCTGTTCGATGCTAATGCAGAATGCAACAGGATGTTTTTGTGCTGGTCAAGGGCAGTCAGGTCTGGAGAGAACCAAGGGCTATATCTGGTTCCTGGTTCTACATTTTTTTGAATGGGGTATGTTTATTTAAGATGGTGAGGAAGGCACTTTTAAAGAATAACCAGGCATCCTCTACTGACGGGATGAGGTCAATATCCTCCAGGATACCCGGGCCAGGTCGATTAGAAAGGCCTGCTCGCTGAAGTGTTTTAGCGTTTGACAGTGATGAGGGGTGGTCGTTTGACCGCAGACCCATTACGGATGCAGGCAATGAGTGCAGGCAACTATTCTACAATGTAGAAATAATGAAAAACCCTTGAAGGAGTAGGTGTGTCCAAACTTTTGACTGTATGGATGATTTCTAAAGCCAGGCACTTTTTTAAAAAAATGTTAAAATTTTTTACCCCCCTTTTCTCCCCAATTTCGTGGTATCCAATTGTTAGTAATTACTATCTTGTCTCATCGCTACAACTCCCGTACGGGCTCGGGAGAGAGCCATGCGTCCTCCGAAACACAACCTTAACCAAGCCACACTGCTTCTTAACACAGCGTGCATCCAACCCCGAAGCCAGCCACACCAATGTGTCAGAGGAAACACTGCACCTGGCGACCTTGGTTAGCGTGCAAGGATATCCCTACCGGCCAAACCCTCCCTAACCCGGACAATGCTAGGCCGGTTGCGGCTGGCTGCGACAGAGCCTGAGTCTCTGGTGGCACAATTAGCGCTGCGATGCAGTGCTCTAGACCACTGCGCCACCTGGGAGGCCCTAAGCCAGGCACATTTTAAGTTAGGCGATTGATTATAGACCTAATTAAGTTTTTCCCTCTCCTCACTTTTTTTTAGACAATTAAGGTAAGGGCTGTTTTCTCGTCTCTTAACTCCGCTGCTGCCTCCATCCCATTGTTCTCAACATCAATATGCTGGTTAACTTTGCAAATGTTTTATTTATTTATTTAACCTTTATTTAATTAGGCAAGTCAGTTAAGAACAAATTCTTATTTACAATGACGGCCTACCACAACCAAACCCTAACGACGCTGGGCCAATTGTGCGCCGCCCTATGGGACTCCCAATCACGGCCGGTTGGGATACAGCCTGGAATCGAACCAGGGTGTGTAGTGATGCCTCTAGCACTGAGATGTAGTGCCTTAGACCGCTGCGCCATAGAAACAGGTCTAAGAAAAGGCGCCAATTCAGCAGCGCACTAATGTATACAATTTCAGCCTCCACAATGGATCATTCCACTCAGACAGGCACGAATCAGACGGGTGTCTTATACACCATGATTTTTATTTCTATACACTTTTTTTCCTACTCTGCTCGACTAAAGAAATCTTGCTTGACCAGCAGCCTATCTACCGACCAGTCGACCAAATGGGGTCAGTCCTAGATGAATTAAGACAACAACAAAAAATTCTCCATATTGTATTTTTTCTTCTATTCTCTACATCCCCTTTTCTCTCCCCTAAACATCCTCACCTTCTCTCCTCAGGGCTGAATTCTACAAACACATTGTGGCAGAATGTTTGCTTTTCCTCTCTCCATGTCACCATTCTTATTCACCTTTGTTATTTCTCTCCATTCCTCCTCATTCCTCCAGGTCTTCTCCCTAAATGTTTTTTCCTTCTCTCCACAGGTCTGAGTTTTACAAACACATAGTGCTGTCGGGGGGCTCCACCATGTACCCTGGCCTTCCCTCTCGACTGGAGCGTGAGCTCAAGCAGCTCTACCTGGAGCGCGTGCTGAAGGGAGACGTGGATAAGCTCTCGGTGAGGACAGACACCGAACGCTATTTGTCTTTACTTTGAAGTAGCTTGCTTCAAGTACATGTCATATTTATTGTTGTTTTTAGTGCAGGTTTTACTGTCCAATATTTGGCATTTAACAGATGGATCAACTACTTACAGACATTTAACAATCCATTTTCCTGCTGCATTAATTTCATCGGCCACCAGGTGGCGGTGTTGCCCTAAATTGAAATAGTGTACACAACACAAGCAATTGTGCTTCTTCAAACACTGAGAGTGAACTATTTGTCATGGGACCATGTTTAAATCATGCGCTCGACAACAAAATTAAAATATAATGTCTCATTGTTCCTCATTCATTCCTTTATACACTGATTGCTCAATTTGGCAACAATATCCATTTCAGCATTTTCAATGACAGGCCTGCTGGTTCAGTTCATGTAATTATTAGATGATTTTACACCTATTTTTAGATAAGGTTAACAGACACCAACATACATTTTTCCTTCTCCTCTTTTGCCCCTTTCCTTATTTCTCCTCTCCCCCCCCCCCCCCCCCCCCTTATGCTCTTGTTTTCCCTTCTCACACTCTTCCCTTCTCCTTATCTTCTATTCTGTCTCTCCTTTCCTGCTCGTGTGCAGAAATTCAAGATCCGCATCGAGGACCCCCCTCGGCGCAAGCACATGGTGTTCCTGGGCGGGGCCGTGCTGGCCGACATCATGAAGGACAAGGACAACTTCTGGCTGACGAGGGAGGAGTACCAGGAGAAGGGGATACGTGTCCTGGAGAAGCTAGGGGTCACCGTCAGATAAACCCCCTCCAAGATGTACATGTCTGGGCTAAGTCTGAAATGGCACCCTATTCCCTTAGTGCACTACCCTATGGGGTCTGGTTAAAAGTAGTGCACTATCTAGGGAATATGGTGCAATTTGGGATGCGTCCCTGGTCTTCTCTCCCGCCCTCCTCCTCCGCCACGTCCTCCACTTGATATCCATCTTTCGCTCACCTCATCTTCTCGATGCGGTCATCTTTTTTTTTACCACCTGTCCCAGATTCGCTCACTCACTCTCTCCAAGGGCATGCTGGGACAGACTGGCGGGGTTGGGGAGGTGGGAGGAGATAGATGAGGTGCTAACAACGCGTCTCCTGGGAATAGTTTAAATCATGTTGCCCAACTTATTCTGGCAAAACACGATCCCAATGGTGAAGTCAATTATTATTAGGGATTAATTTATAGAGGGGGTGTTGGATTCCCCTGTGTTGTGGGCACGGGGTACACAAGGGGCCCCCATCAAAGGCAAGCTGCCCTTCTTAAATCCACCCTTCTGCTTATCTTCGTCTTTTGTCTTAATCAGCAGTGGGATTGCTTGCTCCTCTTGAGTCCCTCATAACGAATGGGTACACACTCTGTTTATCCCCGAGGTTAATTTAAGGTTGTTTTAATGTTGAGAGGTCAGGGGATGATGGTGGGTTAGAGGGCAGGTGGTTTATGGGGCATGCTTCTCCTTCTCACAGGGTCCACCTGCCCACTTGTCCGACTCCCATATCCAAACAGTGTGTCGTAAGGGGGATGTGGTGATGACTAAAAGAAACGGTTGGCCTTCCCTCACGATTTAAAAAAAAATAATAAAAAAAGGCATTTCATTCCACTGATGGCAAATATTTGCCATGCATTCAATTCCAATGAGGACTGCTCAGCCTTGTAATTGGAGTCACGTTTTGTGTTCACATTCAGTTTGCTGATGCGCTTTCCTTTTGGAGGAGAAGAGGTTTTGCCTTTTGTTTTGTCAGACGTGTTATTTGTACGGTTTTGTGTATTTCTTTTGCAGTGCATTACTCAAAATAAAGAGTGAGGACGTGTCGTCCTCATCATGGCTGTTGGACACACGAGTCCATTGTTTTTTTTTTTTAAGGTCGGGGTTAGTTTTTCCTCCAACAACAGGTCTAGGATCTCTATCCCAGGGCCTATCCTTTAACCATTGTGAGCTCAACAATCCATCAGACCTAGGACTTGTTGTTAAGGGCGTACTGAACCGTACGTAACCTGTTTAGAGAGGAAGTCATTCTGAGACCAGTAGGAACTCTCCATAGTCTCAGCTCCAGTGAAGATACATTTTTTTTGAGATCAGGTGTTATTAGGGTTGGGGATTTGTTGGGGGAGTTGAACATTTGTAATATTAATAACAATTTGGGTGTCATGGAGACCACATAAAAGCTGGTATTTAAAGGTTTTCCTCTTTTGGTTTTCATATGTATATTGGAGGCACTTACACAATTGTGTATGTATAATTTTCTTTTTTGACAAAAAGGTCATCCAGTGCCAAGTGCAGTTATTGTAGCTGGATCTTATTTTTGGTTGCTTTTTTTTCCCCTCTTTTCTTTGTTTTCGTTCATAGCATAACTGCCTACCGCTGATTTTAAATAAAGCAATGTGATTTATAAATACCTGGTGGTGCTCTGTCTTTGAGATGTACCATGTGGTCGCCGTAAATACTTGTGACATTATCGTCGTTGTCGGCAGTGATCCTAAATAAGACCGAATTAGAAGGCAGATGAATCGCCTCAAAAGAATGAAGTTGGTACATTCACGTGTACGGATGCATGGGTGTGCTGTGTAACTATGTGGTCATATTTAGAATGAAGGCTGCAGAGAACAAGAATGCGAGTGGCTTCTTCTTGAGTGCATGTCAAATAATTGTAATCGGCACATGTTCGTGAACAACCGGTGTAGACTAACAGTGAAATAATAATAATAATAATAATAATAAATACACATGAGTAACAATAACTTGGCTATATACACAGGGTACCAGTACTGGGTCCATGTGCAGGGGCACAAGGTAATGCAGGTAGATTTGTACATATAACTAGGAACAAAGTGACAGATGATGATAAACAGTAGCAGCAGCATATGTGATGAGACAAAGTTAGTGCAAAAAGGGGCAATGCAGATAGTTAGGTAGTTAACCAAATAATTATCCAGGCTCACTATTTAGCAGTCTTATGGCTTGGGGGTAGAAGCTGTTCAGGGTCCTGTTAGTTCCAGACTTGCCTTGCGGTAGCAGAGAGAACAGTCTTTGTTTGGGTGGCAGGAGTCTGACAGTTTTTAGGGCCTTCTGACACTGCCTGGTATAGAGGTCCTGGATGGCAGGGAGCTCTGCCCCAGTTATGTACTGGGCTGTACGCACTACCCTCTGTAGCGCTTAGCGGTCAGATGCCAAGCAGTTGCCATACCAAGCGGTGATGCAGCCAGTCAAGATGCTCTCAATGGTGCAGCTGTAGAACCTTTTGAGGATCTGAAGGCTCATGCCAAATCTTTTCAGCCTCCTGATGGGAAAGAGGCATTGTCGTGCCCTCTTCACGACTGTGTTGGTGTGTGTGTGGACCATGACCTGCCTTTCAAAGCATATAATGGCCACATTTGTGACTGCTACGGGGCGATAGTTACCTTGGTATTCTTGGGCTTGGGGACTATAGTGGTCTGCTTGAAACATGCAGGTATTACAGTCAGGCAGAGGTTGAAAGTATGCAATGCAGTCACTTGTGAGCTGGGCAGGGCATGCTCTGAGTATGCGTCATGGCAATCCGTCTGGCCTTTTGAATGTTAACCTGTTAAAGGTCTTACTCACATCCACTACGGAGAGTGTGATCACACAGTCGTCCAGGAAAGCTGGTGCTCTCATGCATGGTTCAGTGTTGCTTGCCTCAAAGTGAGCATAGAAGGCATTTAGCTCATTTGGTAGGCTTGCGTCACTGGTCAATTTCCCTTTGTCATCTGTGATAGTTTGCAAGCCCTGCCACACCCGACCAGTGTCAGAGGTGGTGTAGTAGGATTCGATCTTAATCCTGTATTGACGCTTTGCCTGTTTAATGGTTCATCGGAGGACGTAGCGGGATTTCTAATAAGCGTGCGGATTAGTCTCCAGCTCCAGGCCTTACCTCAGTGCGAATGTTGCCCATAATACATGGCTTTTGTTTGGGATATGTGCATACGGTCACTGTGGGTACAATGTTGTCGATGCACTTATTAATGAAGCTGGTGACTAATGTGGTAAACACCTCAATGCCATCTAATGAATCCCTGAACATATTCCAATCTGCGCTAGCGAAACAGTCCTGTAGCTTAGCATCCGCTTCATCGGACCACTTCCGTTTTGAGCACATCACTGGTACTTCCTGTTTTGAGTTTTTGCTTGTAAGCAGGAATCAGGAAGATAGAGTTATGGTCAGATTTGCCAAATCAAGGGTGAGGGAGAGCTTTGTATGTGTTTCTGTGTGTGGAGTAAAGGTGATCTAGAGTTCTTTCGCCTCTAGTTGCACATGACATGCGGGTAGAAAGTATTCAAACCCCTTGACTTATTCCACATTTTCTTGTTACAGCCTGAATTCAAAATGGATTAAACAGATATTTTATGAAATACATGTTAATTTACATAAGTATTTACACATGTTAGAATCACCTTTGGCAGTGATTACAGCTTTGCACACTTGGATTGTACAAAATGTAAGCATTATTCTTTTTTAAATTCTTCAAGTATTGTCAAGTTGGTTGAGCATTGCTAAACAGCCATTTTCAAGTCTTGACATAGATTTTCAAGTCGATTTAAGTCAAAGCTGTAACTAGGCCATTCAAGAACATTCAATATTGTTTTGGTAAGCAACCAGTGTATACAGTGTACAAAATATTAGGAACACATGCTCTTTCCATGACCGACTGACCAGGTGAAAGCTATGATCCCTTATTGATGTTACCTGTTAAATCCACTTCAATCAATGTAGATGAATGGGAGGAGACATGTTAAAGGATTTTTAACTCTTTAGATAATTGAAACATGGATTGTGTATGTGTGTCATTCAGAGGGTAAATGGGCAAGACAAAAGATTTAAGTGCCTTTGAACGGGGTATGGTAGTAGGTGCCAGGCGCACTGGTTTGAGTGTGTCAGGAACTGCAACGTTGCTGGATTTTTCACGCTTAACAGTTTCCCGTGTGTATCAAGAATGGTGCATCACCCAAAGGACATTCAGCCAACTTGATGCAACTGTGGGAAGCTTTGGAGTCAACATGGGCCAGCATTCCTGTGGAACGCTTTCAACATCTTGTAGTCCATGCCCTGACGAATTGAGGCTGTTCTGAGGGCAAAAGGGGTGCAACTCAATATTAGGAAGGTGTTCCTAATGTTGTGTCCACTCGTTGTATTTGGCCTTGTGTTTTAGGTTATTATCCTTCTGAAAGGTGAGGTTGAGTGAACCAGGTTATACCCTACGATTTTGCCTGTGCTTAGCTGTATTCCATATATTTAAAAAAAATCCTTAGTCCTTGCTGATGACAAGCATACCGATAACATGATGTAGCCACCCCATGCTTGGAAATATGAAGAGTGGTACTCAATGTGTTGTTTTGGATTTGCCCCAAACATAACTCTTTGTATTCAGGAAATAAAGTACATTTCTGTTTTGCATTTTTATTTTAGTGCCTTATTGCAAACAGGATGCATGTTTAGGAATATTTTTTTGTTTTGTTCTTTTAACAGTCATTTAGGTTAATATTGAGGAGTAACTGCAATGTTGTTGATCCATCCTCAGTTTTCTACTCTGGAACTGTTTGAGTCACCATTGGCCTCATGGTGAAATTCCTGAGCGGTTTCCTTCACCTGTGGCAACTGAGTTAGGAAGGATGCCTGTATCTTAGTACACCACCCAAGGTGTAATTAATATCTTCATCGTGCTCAAAGGGATATTCAATGTCTACCCCCCCCCCCCCCCCCCCCCCCCCCCCAATATGTGCTCTTTGCGAGGCATTGGAAAAACTTCCTGGTCTTTGTGGTTGAATCTGTATTTGAAATTCACTACTCGACTGAGGGACCTTACAAATAATTGCATGTGTGGGATACAAAGATGAGGCAGTCATTCAAAAATCATGTTTAACACCGTTATTGCACACTGTGAGTCCATGCAACTTATGTGCCTTATAAGCACAATTTTACTGCTTATTTAGGCTTGCCATAACAAAGGGCTTGAATACTTATTGACTCAGCTTTTTATTTGTAATTTATTTCTAACAACATAATTCCACTTTGACATTATGGGGTATTATGTGTAGACCAGTGACACAAACTCTAAATTTAGTCATGGGGTGTAAATACATTCTTAAGGCAATCAAGGTAATACAGATGTGTATGTAAGTATATAGGAGAGGGAGATTCTGCTAAGATATTTGGGGGGAGTGTCAGGGTCTGTAGGTTGAGGAAACCAGGCCCTTTGGAGGGGCACTGTAGCAGAACCAAACCGTTCTGCCGATCCCTTTGATGTTGCACCGTTGCCGTGGCGCTACACAAGGAATTCCCACCCAAGGTCTCCAAGGCGATGGCCTTCGCAAACAAGACAGACTCCACTGGCAGTTCGGCATGGAACCGTCCCACTTCACCTCGGTTCCTTTCACATGGTTGGTGGCGTTAGCGTCATGATAAATAGCAACGTGCTAAAACCCACAGGACATTTACCTGTCGGTTTGGACAGGAGAGTGGTTCTTATCTTCAGATCAGAGACGTGATATGACCACCAAAGAGAAAAGACAACCAGGACAAGTTGAAGCCGAGGGGTGTGGCAGAGGGTTAGCAGAGGACCCTTTCAACTCTGTGAGGGTCTCTGGAAACTGCAGGGAGGTTAGAAGGGGGAGGCTGGGGGGGCTGACTGTTCTCAGAAGCTATATGGAAGGACATGCATGGCTTCCCTCTTTATCTACCAGACACTTTTTTTTATTTTGCATGGCATCACGTTTGAAAGGGCAGTGAGGCTCGTTTAATTCCTTTCAGGAGGGAGAATTTGCTCATTTGCTCTGGAGGGAACACACCTTTCCCACCATGCTCCACTACTTCAACTCCACGTAGGGAACACTTTGTCAGGGATTAACAAAGGCCCAAAAATCCCCTCTGAACTCAAAATGATTATTTAATTGTTTAGAGCATTTGCTTCATGGGCTCAAGCCAACCAACCAGGCTTGAAAATGGCACTTACTAAATAAACTGCACACTAAATCCCACAACAAAGATTGTTTGGATAATTATAATTCTGATAAAAGCCAGATTGCCTGACTTCTCATATACAGTTGAAGTCGGAAGTTCACATGCACTTCAGTCATTAAAACTTGTTTTTTAACCACACCACAAATTTATTGTTAACAAATTATAGTTTTGGTGTGTCGGTTAGGACATCTACTTTGTGCATGACAAGTAATTTTTCAAACAATTGTTTACAGACAGATTATTTCACTGTATCACAATTCCAGTGGGTCAGAAGTTTACATGCACTAAACTGACTGTGCCTTTAAACAGCTTATACAATTCCAGAAAATGTCATGGATTTAGAAGCTTCTAATTGACATCATGTAAGTCAATTGGAGGTGTACCTGTGGATGTATTTCAAGGCCTACCTTCAAACTCAGTGCCTCTTTGCTTGACATCATGGGATAATGAAAAGAAATCAGCAAAGACCTCAGAAAAAAAATTGTAGACCTCCACAAGTCTGGTTCATCCTTGGGAGCAATTTCCAAATGCCTGAAGGTACCACGTTCATCTGTACAAACAATAGTATGCAGTCTTCATACCGCTCAGGAAGGAGACGCGTTATGTCTACTAGAGATTAACGTATTTTGGTGAAAAAGAGCAAATCAATCCCAGAACAACAGCAAAGGACCTTGTGAAGATGCTGGAGGAAACAGGTACAAAAGTATCTATATCCACAGTAAAATGAGTCTATTGATATAAGCTGAAAGGCTGCTTAGCAAGGAAGAAGCAACTGCTCCAAAACCGCCATAACAAAGCCAGACTACGGTTTGCAACTGCACATGGGGACAAAAATCGTACTTTTTGGAGAAATGTCCTCTGGTCTGATGAAACAAAAATAGAACTGGTTGGCCATAATGACCATTATTTTTGGAGGAAAAAGGGGGTTGCTTGCAAGCCGAAGAACACCATCCCAACCGTGAAGCACGGGGGTGGCAGCATCATGTTGTGGGGGTGCTTTGCTGCAGGAGGGACTGGTGCACTTCACAAAATAGATGACATCATAAGGAAGTTCACCCAACTTATTGTGGGAAGCTTGTGAAAGGCTACCCGGAACATTCGCCCAAAGTTAAACAATTTCAAGGCAATGCTACCAAATACTACCAAATACTAATTGAGTGTATGTAAACTTCTGACCCACTGGGAATGTGATGTAAGAAATAAAAGCTGAAATAAATCACTCTCTACTATTATTCTGACTTTTCACATTCTTAAAATAAAGTGGTGATCCTAACTGACCTAAGACAGGGAATTTTTATTAGGATTAAATGTCAGGAATTGTGAAAAACTGAGTTTAAATGTATTTGGCTAAGGTGCATGTAAACTTCTGACTTCAACTGTACGCCTCTTGGTACCGATGGTTGTTTTCTAACACAAAGAGGGAAACTAAAAAAGGGTTTGCATGCATTTTAAACAATGTAGCAATTAAGCAACAAGTTCAGTGAGTAAAAGGGGTTTTGGACCAAGATGTATGTAGCATGTTTGAAAGCAGGAGGAGTAGTTAAGACTGCAACTGCAGATATACCGAACAAACATATGAACACAACATGCAACAATTTCAAAGAGTTTACTGAGTTACAGTCCATGTCAGGAAATCAGTCAATTTCAATTTATGGATTTCACATGACTGGCATTATAGATATGCATCTGTTAGTCACAGATACCTTTTGGGGGAAAAAAAGTAGGGGTGTGGATCAGAACCTAGTCTGTATCTGGTTTGACCACCATTTGCCTCATGCAGCACAACAAATCTTCTTTGCATTGAATAGGTCAGGCTGTTTATTGTGGCATGTGGAATGTTGTCCTACTCCTCTTCAATGGCTGGAACAAGCTGTCGTACACGTCGAACATGCTCAATGGGTGACATGTCTGGTGAGTATGCAGGCCATGGAAGAACTGGGTCATTTTCAGCTTCCAGGAATTGTGTACAGATCCTTGCAACATGGGGCGGTGCATTATCATGCTGAAACACGAGGTGATGGAGGATGATGAATGACATGACAATGGGCCTCAGGATCTCGTCACAGCATCCCTGTGCATTCAAATTGCCATCGATAAAATGTAATTGTATTCCTTGTTTGTAGCTTATGCTTTCCCATACCATAATCCCACCGCCACCATGTTCACAACGTTGACATCAGCAAACTGCTCGCCCACACGATGCCATACACGCAGTCTGCAATCTGCCCCGTACAGTTGAAACTGGGATTCACCCGTGAAGAGCACAGTTCTCCAGCGTGCCATTAGCCATCGAAGGTGAGCATTTGCCCACAAGTCGAAACCAAACTGCAGTCAGGTCAAGACCCTGGTGAGGACGACGAGAACGCAGATGAGCTTCCCAAAGACGTTTTTTTTCCCCCTGACAGTTTGTTCAGAAATTCCTTGGTTGTGCAAACCCACAGTTTCATCAGCTGTCTGGGTGGCTGGTCTTAGACGATCCTCAAGGTGAAGAAGCCCGGATGTGGAGGTCCTGGGCTGGTGAGGTCTACGGTTGTTAGGCCGGTTGGACATACTGCCAAATTCTTTCTAATGAAGCTGGAGGTGGCTTATGGTAGAAAAATGTACATAACATTTTCTGGCAACAGCTCTCGTGGACATTCCTGCAGTCAGCATACCAATTGCACGCTCCCTTAAAACTTGAGACATCTGTGGTTCACCTGTGTAACGAGTTCGCCGGTGTAATGATCATGCTGTTTAATCAGCTTCTTGATATGCCACACCTGTCAGGCGGATGGATTGTCTCAGCAAAGGAGAATTCTCGCTAAGCGGGATGTTAACAAATTTGTGCAAAACAATGTGAGTGAACTAAGCTTTTTGTGCTTATGGTAAATTTCTGGGATATTTTATTTCTGCTCATGCAACATGGGACCAACACTTTGTTTATATTTTTGTTCAGTGTAGTTACAGTAGCTCCCTTCCAGGAGAGGAGAGAGTGGAGAGTCATCTTCCTCCCCTGTGCTTTCCGGAGCAACAACTGATGGCCACTAACACCAGAAGCCATAGAGAGGAGAAAAGGCAATTAGCAAAAAAGGGAAGCCATAAAAAGTCAATGCTGCAAGGAGCCTGGTGGGGAGTTAACCCCGAACCCACTGTGCTTTAATTTCGGTCCAAGAAAATAGCACACATGGCTCCGTTTGAGATACCCAGGGAGGGAAGCAGCTCGAGGGGAGGGTTGGGGGACAAGAGGGGTATCGTGTTCACATTTGTTTCAGATTTCATCCATGTAAACAAAGGGAGGCAGGCAGACACGCTGGGGCCTATTTAAATTAGGCCCAGACTAACATCCCGTCAGAAGCTGCTGCCTCACTCCCCGCGCATGCTAGGCCATCAGCACATTCTGACTCGCTAGGGTTTTGATGGGATCACTCAGTGCTCTTGTGGCAGGAGAATAACTAGTTCTTTAAGTTGGTTGAAATTACTTTTTGTTGTTGTCATTTCCTCCATTTATTACAGTGGATGAGAGGCTTCTTGGTGTGTGTGTGTGTGTGTGTGTGTAATGCCCTCTCTTTTGCTTTTGTTTCATCCCTGTTGGAATCTACACAGTTCCTGTACAGCACTAACGGAGAATAAGTAGACCAGCACAATCTCTCAAAAAGACCTGGGGGGCTTGTTGGCAGATCTGACGACAATTTGGTAAACATGTGGGTTTATCTAGATCTAGACTACAGCTCCCCCATTACACAGCCTGTACAACTCAACTAGCTCCAGCTATCTGCAAAATGACCACCAAGGCCATTCTGGCAGTGGAACATTGTTTTGGAACTGGGGTGGAACATTCAAGTAACTGAGGTGAGTGGGGGCAGGGTTCAGATAGAATAAAGTTAACAGTTAAAGTCCACTTCCTTCCTCCTACCGGCCCAAAGCAAAGCATTGGGAACTGAAGCCTTTCTGTGCCTCCGAGTAACCCCAAATGTGGCCGGAACGGCACACAAACTCTCGATACAAGCGTCCGCAAAAATAAACACTGGTCATATTATTTTCACTGCACTTTTCCTGTTGGTTTGATTCAACACTAGCTACACCCAGTCGCGCCAACAGACACACACCAGGGTTTGGTCTTCTTGGAAATAACGCTGTGTCCATGTTGACCACACAAGTTAAACTGGCATGGGGCACGTATATAAACCCAGGTTTAGACTGGGAGATTGGCAACCAACTCCGCCTGATTTGTGTGTATTGGCCTTGCTTGGACTGGCCAATGCAAACAGACTCCCTCCTATATTTTGTGTTCACTGCACACAGGTTGTTGCTTGGTTCGTGGAGCATGCATGGTCATTGTTGAACAGATCGGGGCACGACTACTATGTGTGAAAGTGACTACATTTTCTGAATGCTACTAGGCTTACCTGAGAATAATTTTCTTTGAATCCTTTCAGATCCTAATCAAGCACTTTGAAACCTCCTGCTTGCGCGAAATGATGGAATTAACTGATCATTGAACAGTCTTCATAACTGGGAGAAGCCATTTATACAGGTATAGCGATATGCACGGTATAGGTTTTATTGTTCAGAGAGAAGCAAAATATCAACTACAAGCTCTCCTGAAACAACTAAATAGAGAACTACTTTTGTAGTTCACTCACCCTGGCTGTCAATGACTTTTGCTGCCAGATAGCTGGAGATAACCAAAAAAGGCGCTTTTGGAGACAATGCCATCGCACCCGTCTCTTTCCTCCCACTTTCCCCCTCCCCCCACCACCCCATGGCCCCTGAGCAGTGTGGGAAAGCGCCTCCCTCTCCTCTGTCCATAGGAGGATGGAGAGGCTCCCTCTCTCTCTCTGTTGTGATATGTGCACAATAACATCCTGATGAGTGTCCTGCAATGTTCCCACCGGTGAGGAAACGGTACACAAATAAAGCCCTGAAGTTCTCTTGGCTAAGCACGGGATGGGACTGGAGCCAGGGGTGTGTCCACCATTTGGGCTGCAGCGACGAGCACACTACTGGTGGGAGGATGGGTCCGTGGGAAATGGACAGCAAGTTAGGTAGTCCTGTATAGATGTTCTAGAACACTGCTATGGGGGGGGGGGGGGGGGCTAAAGCACGGCTAAAGCATGCATCGGCCATGTAAAAGCAGGCCAACTGGACAGGTAAGGACTGCCAAGAGGGTGTCCAACTGTGTCGTGGTGGGAAACAGGAGCGCCACTTTAACGACGGATGCCACGGATTAACCATGTTTTTTAAAGGTTGTGCCGGGGGTTATGGAGGGAGCTGGTGGTGGATGCTGTTCGCAGAGCCTAGTGTTGACCTAAGACCCCATGGAACCCTGGCCATCGGTTTGCTGGCTGTGGCCTAACACACATTCACACAGAACAGGTTCAATGGTGATTGGAGAGACAGACTATGGCATACCGTGCCGAATTTGAGGTCTTGTGTCCAGTTTCACATGGTGAGCGCTGGTCAACATGCAGGTCTGTTTACAAAGGCCTAGCAGGTCAGAATTAGTGCCTGACGCCAGTCGTCTGGGTTCACACATGATGGAACGATATCCTTGGTTCTCAACCGTCTCTGTTGTCAACTCCTAGGCTCAGGGTGGCAAAAATGTGTATGGTGTATTGTGACGCCCATCTTGGACTGGGTTATTTAAAAATGTTTGAGTGATGTGACTGAATTTTCAATAGCACTGGATATGCCGAATAACTATGATACTGAGAGCTACAACCAGGTAGTGGACTACAATAAGTTCCATGATATATCTCACTCTCAACCCTATGAAATAGGCTAGCTTTCGCTGATAAATATACATTTTTTTTATTTACCCTTTTTTTTTTTTATATAGGCAAGTCAGTTAAGAACAAGTTCTTATTTACAATGACGGCCTAGGAATAGTGGGTTAACAGCCTTGTTCAGGGGCAGAATGACATTTTTTACCTTGTCAGCTCAGAGATTCGATCTAGCAACCTTTCGGTTACTGGCCCAACGCTCTAACCATTAGGCTACCTTCTCAAAATGTCTCCTGTTTTTCCCCTCTCTAAAATAGAAAACTTTTAATACGTTTTTGACTGAACAGCTATAGCTACTGGTGAGCTAGCTAGCTAGCAATTCACAGCAGACATTGACAAAAACCTGGGAAGGACAGGCTTACTGCTAAATATAAGTTATTCTTGACATCCACTCAAAGCTAGCTTGCTAGTAAACTTGTTAGCAGTCACACTGACCAACCTTGCTAGCACTCACCTCAAAAAATAATGGTTGTGTTGTCCAGTTGAGTCAGAGAACGCTTACACAGAGTTATAAATTGGCAAACATTTTCATGTGTGTGTTATAAACTTATTTTAGCCTATGTTCATTGCTAGCCATCTAAGCTTACTGGTACACTTGCTTGCATGGGAATGCGCACACCTTGACAAAAAAGGTGCCATTTTGACTCACGGAAACAACCACGTGCTCAACGGTGCTGAAAAGCTCTCTGCGGGGAACCAAGTTATAGGCCTACTCCTTCCCATCATCATACTGTAACATGCATTTCAAAACATGTTAAAACAGTGTTTTTGGATGTAGGTTCATGTAAATCTATAAAACTATTTTAAGGGGGCAGGCTATGACATCGCAGTACACAAGCCTTAAATAAGAAAGGCGAAGATGGCAACAGCGTTTTAAGTGCTGGTTCTTTCTTTCAAACCCTGATTCAAAAGAGGGGAGAGAAAAAAAAGTGACCTCATTAGAATAAAGTATGCCTTAAATGTTTGCACATGTTGAAGTTTGATACTATTTGCAGTCGCCGAGTTCCGTAGCCGGGCCAGGGCCTTCAGGGACCATTTTTCTCTCGCTCTGACTGCCTTTCATATGCATTTACAGAGACCCACAGAGCAAAACAACATTGTGTCCTCTATAGATTATTTTCGAGACTTGCGGAACACGGTACAGCTCTGCAAGCCTGTTTCAGTCTTGACAGATAAGGGGGGAAGATACTCTAGAGCAAAGGCAGGATCTGTCTGCTGCAGTCTTTCCCTCTATGATACACACATACGATAGAGATGTGTGTTTTAATCAAGAACATGCGTATATTCAAACTCTCTCAAACTGAACCTCTCTCTCCCCTCATGACCTGACCAGGTTCAAACTGAACCTCTCTCTCCCCCCATGACCTGACCAGGTTCAAACTGAACCTCCCCCTCATGACCAGACCAGGTTCAAACTGAACCTCTCTCTCCCCCCATGACTTGACCAGGTTCAAACTGAACCTCTCTCTCCCCCCATGACCTGACCAGGTTCAAACTGAACCTCCCCCCATGACCTGACCAGGTTCAAACTGAACCTCTCTCTCCCCCCATGACCTGACCAGGTTCAAACTGAACCTCTCTCTCCCCCCATGACCTGACCAGGTTCAAACTGAACCTCTCTCCCCCCCATGACCTGACCAGGTTCAAACTGAACCTCTCTCTCCCCCCATGACCTGACCAGGTTCAAACTGAACCTCTCTCTCCCCCCATGACCTGACCAGGTTCAAACTGAACCTCTCTCTCCCCCCATGACCTGACCAGGTTCAAACTGAACCTCTCTCTCCCCCCATGACCTGACCAGGTTCAAACTGAACCTCTCTCTCCCCCCATGACCTGACCAGGTTCAAACTGAACCTCTCTCTCCCCCCATGACCTGACCAGGTTCAAACTGAACCTCTCTCTACCCCCATGACCTGACCAGGTTCAAACTGAACCTCTCTCTCCCCCCATGACCTGACCAGGTTCAAACTGAACCTCTCTCTCCCCCCATGACCTGACCAGGTTCAAACTGAACCTCTCTCTCCCCTCATGACCTGACCAGGTTCAAACTGAACCTCTCTCTACCCCCATGACCTGACCAGGTTCAAACTGAACCTCTCTCCCTCCATGACCATGTATTTACAGCGTTGCAGCAGGATGGTACTGGGCAGAGTAGCATGAGGTCGATCAGCTCCCCCCCCCCGCCCCGCTCCTAAACAACGGACGCAACACAGGGAAGTGCTGGGCTACAACCCTGAACTACTGTTGAAAGGTTCTATAGGAATTCTATATAGATGCTATGTATACGGGATAAATGTTCAGGCTGTGTGAGATGCCACTGTAACATGGTTTAATCTCTCAAAAACCATGTCTCTGTAAAACACAGTGGAAATGAACACACGCACACACACGGAAAAATACTTACTATCCAGGCCATGCTTCTGTTAGTTTCCATATGATGTATTGGCATTTATACAGATGTTAATTTCTCGTTTCTCATTTTTTCTTTTTAAAAGCAAAGAGTCGTGACGATCATATTAGAAACAATACAAAAATATAACTTAAAATGTACATCATACACTTGATATATATATTTGAGCTTTTTTTTTTACAGAGGTAAAAATGCAGATTGTAAAAAATAAAAAAAGACAATCAATTTAACTTTTTTTTTTTTAAACATTAAAATAAAAAAGACTAAGTATATATATATATATATATATATATATATATATGAGATAGATGAAGAGGATGCTTCAGGCACTTTCCTTTAATAGTTAAATGTGTGCAGGAATTAGACACCGCACCTAAACAGACAAACTGCTTTTGGTTAACTTTTCTTTTTACCACAGATAGAAAAATAAAACTAGGATCTTCTCTACAATGAATGGCAACAGTATTGCAAAGCTGACAAACAGGAACACACAGCAGAAAAAAAAGGAAGGAAGAAAGGCAAGAGAGAGTACAGAGAAAGACATGGACACAACGACAGCTTTTGTACAGAATCCGTAATGCCATGGTACCGTCGCCCATTTAACCCCAGACATTGCTTGGTACTTGAATGGTTATGACGATTAGTCCATGTATGACTGGGATAGATAGCATAAGATGTCTTTTCTACCACATTGATGCGACTCGAGATCGGGTACTTCACAGCAATTTGCGCATTTTGTTCATAAGGTTTTTCTGATTAGTGTTGTGCTTCATACAGAGATAGATCAAACAATGTTCCTCCGACGAGGTGAGGTTACAGGGTGATTTAAATTTGAGGCTAGTTTGTTTCAATACATACATACATACTGTAGCGTCCATTTTATTTTTGTATACATTTTGACACCACCTGTCTGACTGATGTGATTGGCTGACAAGACAGCCTTCTCCCTTGCCATTGGCTGTAATGTAATACCGAGTAACAGACCAGGAAGTGGGATTATTGGACTACAGAACAATAGATAAAAACCCTTCTTCCACAACTCTGGTCTTGGAGAACTCCTGGGTGTGCAGCCTTTCGTTCTAACCCTGCAGTAACACACCCGTGTCAGCTAATCGTGGTATAGACTGAAGAACACGATTAGGCGATTAGTTGAATCAGGTGTGCTAGTGGGCCCCTTCGTTGGAGAACCCACAATCATATACCCTTCGAAGGGAGTGGGGAAAGATGAGCAACAAGATCAAAACGGTCTTTCTCTCGAGCTAAAGTTGAGCAAAACTCTAAAGATAACGAGGCTAACTGTCAGGGAAACGCTGAGTATCCTTTTGAAAGACAAAAGAAAAAGACACACTAAAGAAAGCACCATTGACATTGTAGTGGACAACGAAATCATCCATCTCAAAAGGAGGCAAAAAAAAAAAAAAAACTCCTCTTCCCCTCTTGGCTGTGTTTAGTTTACAATAGGACAGTTCCCTTCCTCTTAACCCCCCCCCCCAGTCCCCTATCCGGGTGTCTAAATTTAGCAAGGCAAATAAATAAAAACTATATCAAAAGATCAACATCAAGCATCAAAACGGAATAAAAAGTCACCTAAAGGCTCAAGTTCTCCTCCTCCACTGTAATAAAACGGTTGATTGAGGATTATTATCTTCAAAAAATGACTAATTTAGATACTCTATTTAAAAAATGACTAATTTAGATACTCTATTTAAAAAATGACTAATTTAGATACTCTATTTAAATGCTGCAGCTTATTTTGCCATTTTGGCTTTTAGTTGAAGTCACAACGATCGCAATCGGGGATACATTGCTGCCCATTCCATTTTCCAGACCATTGCACAAAGGAAGACACACACACACACAGCAGAGGTTCCCCATCCAATACTCAAGTACCCCTGACCCATTTGATCTTTTGTTCTGGGCCGAATCCACAATACATTCAGTCTAACTTGACTGAGCAGTAGAATGGTACTTTCATGTTTTTTCCAGGTGTCTCTCCACTGACTTTAGGTTGAATTTGGTTTTAAAATGTGTATAGTCAGGTACCTTCCTGGCCCCAGGTCTAATTGTGCTCTATAGTCAACTCCTAAGGCCATTGACAACCATATGAGTTGACAAAACAGCACAGCTCTGAGACCAGGCTAGGTCAGGAGTAGTCAAGGAGCAGAACGAGGAAACACTGGTTAAACGTTTGCCTTTTCTTTTGTTTCATTGGCTGGGGAGGGGCAGACGTGATCACAGTTGGGCTGCATCCCACATGGCACTCTTACCTATATATTGCACTACATTAGACTAGGGCCCATTGGGCTATGATCAAAAGTAGTGCACTTTATAAGGAATAAGGTACCATTTAGGACACACCCTTGATTTAAGTGCCTCTGCTTTACAGGCGGGAACCAGCTTGATCTGTGATTGGTGGTGAGCCATGGCGAGGGGAACACAAAGCGAGAGCCCCCCTCAGAAAACAACGCTCACACTGACCTCACACAAAACACTGAGAAAAAGAAAAATATTCAAGCCTTTAAAACACATGAGTGTAAAAATATAAAGTACCTGTTTATATATATTTATATATAAATGAATATTCATTATTTTAGTCTTTGTAATGCAAGGACATGGAAGCCGTAGGCAGGGTACCCCTATAAAAATTAAAAAACAAACAAAAATAAAAACAATAGGAAACGTATTTTTTATCTTTCTTTCCATCGAGAGAAACTTCCATTTCCAAAAGATTCGGGACAAGCCAATTGTTTTCCCATCTGGAATTTGACCGAGAGAAGCAACAGCGAAAACAAAAACACAAAACAAAAGAATAGCGGGGCCACCCTCTTCTGGTCCAGTCCCTTCCATGTGTCTCTGTTCTACTCCCCCTCTCTGCTGGCACCTCCCGGCCCTCAACCCACGGCTTTGTGCTTGCCCCCGCAGCAGTGGCAAGCCACCCCGCAGCGGTAGCAGGTGCGAAGGGGGGCGTAGCAGCACATGCAGGGGGCCAGCAGCGACAGCCCAACCAGGGCCAGCCAGCGCAGGCAGAAGCGCTCGTCGCTGGTGTCGCACGAGCACGGGTCCGAGTAGTCGCCCTCCGGGTCCGACATGCAGTGGTAGAGCAGGCTGTCCGCGCACCACATGAAGCTGACCCGGTGGATGCACGTCTGGATGGGGTCCGGCGCCTCCTGGCACCGCCCGCGCCTGTTCTCCTCGTGGTTGAACATGTCCCGGCAGTAGACGCAGCGCGAGCGCTCGCCGTCTTCCTTCCGCCGCTTGCCCTTGAGCTGGAGAGTGCGGGGCTGGGCTGTGACCACCGCCCTGTGTCCCCCGATAAGGCCACCCCCACCTAGTCGGTCCACACAGCCTATCTTGGGATCCCTTGCGTGCTGGTAGGGATCAAGGCCCAGGGGGTAAGGGTAGGTGTAGTCGTGCTTGGGCGGCTCGCTCTTGGCGAAGTGCACGTAGGCGTCGGCGTCCTCGGGGTGCTGGATGAGCTTGTCGCGCGCGGCGGTGGCGTGCCGGTAGTCCTCGTACCCAGTCAGCCAGGTCCGCTCGCGAGGGTTGATGCGCACAATCTCCTCCTCCTCCTCCTCCACCTGGAAGCTGACGTGGCGTGGGAACATGGGAACCGACTGCAGAGATAAAGGAGAGCAAAATAAATGAGAACTACACAGACCAGTCTACAAAACATGTCTTCCAACAAGCAGTCAACTTCCAGGCCCAACTTGAAATACATCACACTAGCACCATAGTTTAGGCTTCAAGAACACTCATTCCCTCTGTCCCTCCCACCTACCCATGGTAGTAAAGAATATAGCCGCAACCCTCTAGCTCCAGTGCATGTTTTTTTTTCTTCCAAGATCAAAGTTTTGGTGACCCACCTTCGCCACCGTCGTCCCCCAGCCACCCACCTGATCCAGGAAGTAGTGGTCCGAGTGTCGGTGCTGGTCGTAGAAGTGACCCAGGATGCAGTGGTGCCGGCGCGGCTCGCAGAAGCTGGGTGGGGCCAGGGTCTGCAGCTGCAGAGGCTCCTTCTTCTGGGAGTGGGAGGAGTTGGATGAGCTGTCGGTGGCATTCTGAGAGAAAATACCAAACCAAAACACAAGTCAGGACAGGGTCCTGTTCATTAGGGTACGCAACAGACAACGTTTTGCAACTGAAAAGTAGCATTTCTTATTGGACAGTTTCAGATAGCCCCTCCCGTTATGGTCTGTTTTTTTCTGCTTGGTGTCTAATGAACATGACCCATGACTCCATGGGAGTAATATTAGACCAAGCTTACCACTTGAAAACATCACTGCTTTCTGGCACATTGTGTTTGGCTACGCACTATTTAGGCAACGTTAACAGACACTTTTCTCAACACCAGAAAATATCAAATCTGATGTTATTTTTTGGCCAATATATGCGGCTCTTCATTTATAAACGCACTGTCCGCTCTCCCTTGAGGATTTTCCAAGTTGATGCCCAGGAGACCAAACAGCCTCAGATCATGTTCGAGCCTCGGATTGGACACTGAAACAAACACCTGCAGGCGACGTGCAGATGTTTAATTTCTCTCTCATGCTCTCATGGTTGAAGCCAGCGCAATTTCCTACTATTTGTGTCCAGGTTAAACGTGGGACGTCCCTCATTATAAACAGTCTGTTAAATTCATGGTTATTGCATCATTTTCAGATCTATTAGAAGCGATTCATAGACGAAACAACAATGTCATTTAACCAATTGACTGGCCAGAGATCAGGGCATTCATCAGCAAAGACGCAGTGCAAGCTGATAGTATTTTAGACAACCAAATTGAAATCAAACTGATTGATGAAATCGAAGTGTGTCGGCTCTATGATGATTTGCGATTCATAACTTACATTTTGCGGGTACTACCAGTAGTAGTTGGCCAACAGATAACACCACGACGGAATGCGTTTGAAGTGATAATGCGCAGCTGAGAACAGCTTGCACGTCCAGCAAAGTGCACCGCCAGTGGCACGCACACAGTTCGTGTAGATCAGCAGGTGGGGGATTTGTGTGGCAGCCATACAAGACAATCGAGACAATCGAAGGAGGATGCGGTGAGCAAAGTAACTGGGCTCGAATTTAGTCACGCTTGCTCTATATGGATTGATGCTTCTAATTGTACATGTTATAAAACAAGATTTTTTTGTGGATGATTAAAGCTTGGCTGGATTTATGTGTTTTTTTCCAATTCTACATTCATTTGGCAGGCCTAATTTGATTGCCCCCCTTT